>NW_027141083.1:575000-870000 GCF_036365525.1 Heterodontus francisci
GGCTCTGCTGCCAGTTCCTCGGGGCCAGACTTCTTGCATTGACCTCCCTGGCCGCCTGCTCCCATTCCCTTCGGAGGGAGTTCCTCGTGGTCTCCACCCCACCCCACAGAAACAGGGTCTCTCTTTTCCTGTCATCCTCCATGACTAAGGCCTCCAGCACCACATGCGTGAACCAAAGAGCCCTCTCTCTGTCCCAGTATTCCATTTACCTTGTCTCCAATTGCAGCATTCGCAGTCAGCAGCAGCAGCCTCCTGTGATTCAGTGCAGCTTCCCTTTAAGAGGGACAGAGTGCCTTCAAATGCTGAATGCTGGCTGAAAGACCATCTAGTCTCACACACAGTTAGGTCTCTGTTAAGCGTGCAGACAGACAGCAGCGCGGGTCACCATGGGCGACACGTAGATTTCATGGAAATGAGGAGACAGGAGCTTTGTGTGTCACCTGCCTCAACAGAAACGGACACAGGCAGATCATGATCCCTCTGCCCAAAAAGGGACGAAAGCCGGATTTTCTCGTTCTTGCTATTTCCCTTTCCATCTTTCACATTTTCTCCCTCTCTCTCCCTCTCTTCACTTTCTGTCTCTTGCTCATAGAATCAGAGATTGATGCACCACAGAAGGAGGTCTGTCGGCCCATTGTGTCAGTGCTGTCCCTTTGAAAGAGCTATCTAATTAGTTCCACGCCCCCTCCCCTTTCCCCAGACTCCTGCGTGTTTTCCCATTTTCAAGTATTTGTTAAATTCCCTTTTGAAAGATATTATTGAATCTGCTTCCACCATGTTTTCAGGCAGTGAATTCCAGATCCCAACAACTCGCTGTGTGAGAAAATTCTCCTCATTTCACCTCTGGTTCTTTGTCAATTACCTTCAATCTGTGTCTTCTTAATACTGCACATTCTGACACTGGAAACAGTTTCACATTAATTACCCTATCAAAACCCTTCATGATTTAGAATTTTATATTAAATCTCCCCTTGCCCTTCATGGCTCTAAAGAGAACAATCCCAACTTTTCCAATCTCTCCACGTAACTGAATTCCCAGATCCCTGGTACCATTCTTGTAAATCACCTCAGTATATTCACTAAGTCCTTGACATCCTTACCAAAGTGTGGTGAACAGAATTGGACACAAATCTCTAGCTGGGACCGAACCAATGATGTATAAACATCAGCATTTCCTCCTGAGATGTTTTGCTCTGTGTGTCTCTCTCCAACACCAAAGACACTACATGTTACCTTCAAAGATCTGTGTGTGTACACCCCAGGTCTCTCTACTCCTGCACCCACTTGATAATGGTATCATTTAGATTAGAGATACAGCATTGAAACAGGCCCTTCGGCCCAACGAGTCTGTGCCAAACATCAACCACCTACTAATCCTACACTAATCCCATATTCCTACCAAACATCCCCACCTGTCCCTACATTTCCCTACCACCGACCTATCCGAGTGACAATTTATAATGGCCAATTTACCTATCAACCTGCAAGTCTTTTGGCTTGTGGGAGGAAACAGGAGCACCCGGAGATAACCCACGCAGACACAGAGAGAACTTGCAAACTCCAAGTGAGGCTGCGATGCTAACCACTGCGCCACTGTGCCGCCCTGTATTTAGTTTATATTGTTTCGCCACATACTTCCTACCCAAATGTCTCACTTCACACTTCACTTTGTTAAATTACATCTGCCATGTTCCTGTCCATTTCACCAGTCAATCTCTGTCCTCCTGAAGTCTGTTACTATCCTTCTCACTGTTTATTAACATTTCTGAGCTTCCGTCCATCTGAAATGTTTGACATTATCCTGTCTGTACACAACGCAACGGCAATAACAAACAGCAACAGTGATCCTAACTGTGACACTGGGGAATCCCACAGTGTACTTCCCTCCAGACTGAACAATAACCATTCTCCAATACTCTCTGCTTTCTGTCACTGAGCTAATTTCCTGCTTGCTGGCATTGTAAATAAAAGAACAGTCGCCCATTTATGTAACGTGTTTCATGACCACTGCATGTCCCAAAGTCACTTCCAATTAATGAATACTTCTTAAAACTTAGTCAGTTTCATAATGTAGGAAACAGGGCAGCCAATTTCTACACAGCAAGATCCCACAAGTAACAATGTGATGATGATCAGATCTGTTTTTGTGATGTAGATTGAAGGGTAAATACTGACCAGGACACTGGGGAGAATTCCCTTGTTCTTCGAAATAATCCCATGGGATCTTTAACATCCAAATGGGAGGGCAGCCGGGGCCTTGGTTTAACGTTTCATTCGATATATGGCACCTCTAACAGTGTAACACTCCCTTAGTACTGCACTACAGTGTCAGCCTTGATTCTTGTGATCAAGTCCTGCAGTGACACTTGATCCTAGAAGCTTGTGACTGAAAGAGGAGAGTGCTACAAACTGAGCCACTGCTGACATTGGCCCTTTAATCCCATGTGTTTCTAATTTGGTAACACGGCTGCTATGTGCTACTTTATCAAACGCCTGGTGAAAGGATAGGAATATTGTGAAAGTACAGGCAGCTACAATCATAGAAACATAGAATACCACAGACATAATGAGGTCATTCGACCCATCAAATCTGTGCTGGCCCTTTCAAAGAGCAATCCAGTTAGTCCCACTCCCTGGCTCTTTCACTATATCTTTGCATTTTCTCTGCTTCAGATATTATCCAATTCCCTTTTGGGATCTACTATTGAATCTGAATCTATAAGCCTATCAGACAGTGCATTCCAAATCCAAACCACTCAGAAACACAAATCCCCATATCTGCTTCTTTTACCAATCACCTTAAATCTGTGTCTCTGATTACCGGCCCCTTGGACATTGGAAACAGTTTCTCTTTATTTAATTTATCTAAACCCTTCCTAATGTTAAAGACCTCAATCAAATCTCCTCTGAAAGATCTCTGCTGTAAGGTGAACAACATCAGCTACATAACTGTAATCCCTCATGCCTGCACAAATTCTAGTAAAACAGTTCTGTCCCCTCTCCGAAGGCTCCATGTCCTTCCTAAAGTGTGGTTTCTGGTATTTGATACAAGACTCCAGGTGGAACCGAACTAGTATTTTCTATATGCTTCACATAATGTCCTTGCTTTTGCTCTTTTTTCCTCTATTTATCAAACCTAGGATCCCATATATTTATTAACGGTTTCGTTAGTCTTTCCGACCACCTTCAAGGATTTGTGTCCAAACACCCCAGGTGTCTCTGTTATTTCACCACCTTTATAGTTGTATCATTTTACTTGTATTGTCTGTCCTCTTTCGTCCTTCGAAATTGTATCACAACACACATCAGCAAAGCCAAATAAATATTGAGAAGATTGAAGCCATTTTTTTCTATCTCTGTTCCAAACATTTCCTATCTCGATCCTTCTGCTTTGTAAATGTTTGAGAGCAAGCCAAACTGTTCACAAACTTGGTTACATAGTTCACCTTGAGATGTCTTGAGATGAAATTCCGACCAAATATTCACACCATCAGTAAAACGGCCTATTTTCAGCCCCATTGGAGTTGCATAGCTGGTTAAAGAGGAAATTAATGTAATCGTGAGGAAGGATATTAGCTCTGACGATGTCGAATATGTATGGGTAGAGCTGAGAAACACTAACGGACAGAAAACGTTAGTGGGGGTTGTATATAGACCCCACAAACTGTAGTGGTGATGTTGGGAATGGCATTAAACAGGAAATTAGAGATGCATGCGATAAAGGAACATCTGTAATTATGAGTGACTTTAATCTGCTTATAGATTGGACAAATCAAATTGGTCACAATACTGTAGAGGAGGAATTCCTTGAGTGTGTACGAAATGGTTTTCTGTACCAATACGTTGAGGAACCAACTAGAGAACAGGCCATCCTAGATTGGGTATCGTTTAATGAGAGAGGAATAATTGACAGTCTAGTTGTGCGAAATCCCTTGGGGATGAGCGACCATAATATGATAGAATTCTTCATCAACGTGGAGAGTGACCTAGTTGATTCTGAGACTAGGGTCCTGAACGTTAAGAAAGGAAATTACGAAGGTATGAGGCTCGAGTTGGCTATGATGGATTGGGAAACGTTACCAAAAGGAATGACGGTCGATCGGCAATGGCAAAAATTCAAAGAGTGCATGGATGAACTGCAACAATTGTTTACTCCTATCTGGTGCAAAAGTAAAACGGGAAAGGTAGCCAAACCATGGCTTACAAGGAAAATTAGAGATAGCATTAGATCCCAGGAAGACGCATACAAATTTGCCAGAAAAAAACAACAGACCAGGTGATTGGGAGCAGTTTCGAATTCAGCAAAGGAGGACCAAGGGATTGATTAAGAAGGGGAAAATAGTGTCCGAGAGTAAGCTTGTGGGGAACATAAAAACTGATTGTAAAAGTTTCTACAGCTATGTGCAGAGGAAAAGATTGGTGAAAACAAAAGTAGGTCCCTTACAGTCAAACAGGGGAATTTATTATGGGGAACAAAGAAATGGCTGACCAACTAAATGGATACTTTGATTCTGCCTTCACAACGGAGAACACAAATATCATACCAGAAATGTTGGAGAACACAGGGTTTAGTGAGAGAGAGGAACTTAAGGAAATCAGTATTTGTAGAGAAATGGTGTTGGGGAAATTGATGGGATTGAAGGCCGATAAATCCCCAGGGCCTGATAGAATGCTTCCCACAGTACTTACGGAAGTGGCTTTAGAAAAAGTGGAAGCATTGGTGGTCATCTTTCAAGATTCTATAGACTCTGGAACAGTTCCTATAGATTGGAGGGTAGCTAATGTAACCCCACTGTTGAAAAAGGGAGGGAGAGAGAAAGCAGGGAATTATAGACCAGTCAGCCTGACGTCGGTAGTGGGGAAAATTCTAGAGACCATTATCAAAGATTTTATAGCAGAGCACTTGGAGAATAGTGGTAGAATCGGACCGATCATGGATTTACGAAAGGGAAACCATGCTTGATAAACCTAATAGAATTCTTCGGGGATGTAACTAGTAGAGTTGATGAGGGGGAGACAGTGGACTTTCGGAAGGCTCTCGACAAAGTCCCACCTAAGAGCTTAGCGTGTAAAATTAACATGCATGTGATTGGGGGTAATGTATTGTGATGAATAGAAAATTGGTTGGCAGACAGGAAACAAAGTGTAGGAGTAAACCGTTCTTTTTTCTGAATGGCAGGCAATGACTAGTGGGGTACCGCAGGGATCAGTGTTAGGACCCCAGCTATTCACAATAGACATTAATAATTTCGATGAGGGAACTAATTGTAATATCTCCAAATTTGCAGATTACACAAAACGGGGTGGGAGGGTGAGTTGTGAGGAGGATGCAGGGAGGCTTCAGGGTGATATGGACAAGTTGAGTGAGTGGGAAAATGCATGGCAGATGCTGTATAATGTGGATAAATGTGAGGTTATCAGGAAGTCACATTATTTTCTGAATGGCTATAAACTGAGAGAGTGAAATATGCAACGAGACCGGGGTATTCTCGCAGACAAGTCGCTGAAGGTTAGCATGCAGGTGCAACAGGCGGTAAAAAAGGCGAATGGTATGTTGGCCTTCATAGCGAGAGGATTCGAGTACAGGAGCAGGGATGTCTTGCTGCAATTATACAGGGCCTTGGTGAGGCCACAGCGGCAATGTTGTGTGCAGTTTTGGTCTCCTTATCTGAGGAAGGATGCTCTTGCTATAGAGGGAGTGCAGCGAAGGTTTATCAGACTGATTCCTGGGATGGCGGGACTGACGTATGAGGAGAGATTGAGTCGGTTAGGATTAAATTCGCTGGAGTTCAGAAGAACGAGGAGGGATCTCATAGAAACCTATAAAATTATAACAGGGCTTGACAGGGTAAATGCAGGAAGGATGTTCCTGATGGTGGGGGAGTCCAGAACCAGGGGTCATAGTCTAAGGATACGGGGTAAACTTTTCAGGACTGAAATGAGGAGAAATTTCTTCACCCAGAGAGTGGCAAGCCTGTGTAAATCTGTCATCACGCCCATATCCAAGGGGAATTGGAAGATTCTGGCTAGGGCCTCTGCTATTCCCACCATTCCGTCCCTCAGCAACCCTCATACATCCCATCCAGAATCGGTAAATGGTCTACTTTATTGTGGTACAAAAAGTGTTGGATTGAAAAGGGTTAACGGAATCTGTTTGTTCCGTGACTGTAATTAATGTCAGTCTCCATGGATCCTAATTGTGTCACTGGAAGTTTTCCATTTTCTATTAATAAGGGGTACCTTTCAATGTGTTATAACATAGTGTCAGCGGGAAAATCAGCACTAACAGAGATCAGCAGCTCCAGAGAGAGATAGAGGATAGATCAGAAACTGAGGGCAATATATTGGAATGTTACAACAATGGGTCAGAATCTGAGAACAATAGATTGGAATGTTACAACAATGGGTCAGAATCTGAGAACAATGAATTGGAATGTTACAACAATGGGTCAGAATCTGAGAACAATAGATTGGAATGTTATAACAATGGGTCAGAATCTGAGAACAATAGATTGGAATGTTACAACAATGGGTCAGAATCTGAGAACAATAGATTGGAATGTTATAACAATGGGTCAGAATCTGAGAACAATAGATTGGAATGTTACAACAACGGACAGGAGTTTATCGTCGGATCTTTACTCTCTTTCTACATATTATGATCGGTACTCATTAAACACTCGTATCGACCGCGCACTGAAGATTATTCAATACATTTACTATCCCATCCTGGCTATTATTGGTGTCCCTGGTAAGTCTCTCTATCTAGCTATTATTTCTATAAACCATGCTTAACTGCATTACTGCTCCTGTAATTTACTCTGCCCTTCTTGTTGCCGTTGTTATTCCTTGTGAATATCTCCAGCTATTAGCTCTGTAAACTGCTGTGAACTGTATTACAAATTCCTGTCATTTACTCTCATCTTTGCTGCTGTTGTTGTCTCTATTTCAGGCTAGGAGATCTGTAAACACTGTTTCACTGAAATGTTTGTCTGCAATGTAAATTTTGGGAAGACTGAAGCCAACGTCATTGATCTCCATCATGAAGTCCATCCCCGATCTGTCAAATACAAACTTCACCCTGCCCAATATCTCAGCCCATCTGCTGCATAAACCTTCGTCCCTGTCACTGTTAAATCCACATTTGACTATTCCAATTCTATCCTGGTCACCCTCCCTGTTAAAAACCTCCATAAACCACAGCCCATCTAGAACTCTGCTGCCTGTATCCTAACTCACACCAAATCCCGATCACCCATCAGCCCTGTTCTCACTGATCTACATTGGCTCCCGGTCTGGCAGCACCTTAATTTTAATATTATCATTCTTGTGTTTGAACTCGCTCCATGCCCTCACCCCTCTAATTAGTCCCATTCCCATATTCCTGAAAATCTTTTTATTTCAATCTTTTCCAAATCTCCTTTTAAAGTGAATTTCTTTCCCTTTGTATCTGACCTGATTCACGATTTTAGACTTCACAGCACTACTGGTGCTGACAGTGCAGAAGCTGGGATCCATAAAGAGATGTGAACTTTGAGTGCGGCCTGCTCAATACCCCATGCTGGGCAGAGCTCCAGCCCGGTCGTATCGTCTATCTGCTGTTAGTCTATCTTCACAGCCGGCCACTTCTAGTGTGGCCAGCACAGTGTCCCAATCTGGGCAGGGCTCTAGCTCAATCGTACCATATATGTGTTGTTCCTTTGAGGGTGGGTCTGAATATGGTGTCGATCATCCATTCCGGCAGCTTTGATGTACGTCTTTGAAACTTGGTCTGTGCATGTCCACTGACCGCCTGTGTTATTCACTCTCAGCTGAACATACATTCAGCAGCACGAGGAACCCCCTCTCGTGTTATTTAAAAGGACCAGGCATCCAACTTACAGGTGAGGGGTTTTTGACATACTTCTGCCATTGTTAAGTTAGTGGAGGTCCTGTGGATGGTTTTCTGGAGGTTGTGTTGTGAGCTGCTACAGACATTCGGGGAAGACAGAGAATTTGGTGACCCAAGTCTGGACAAGGAATGGGGACTGTAGTTACAGTGTCTCTGGGTCTATGACATGACCAGCAAATGGAGCAGAGGTTGCAGAGAGGGGATGCTCTGTAAAGAGGGAGAAGGAGGGGGCTCTGCCCTACCCACCCCGTGTTTTCCAAGAGCACTTTTCCTACCTACACCTAACCCCGGAGCAGTGTGTGGGTGACTCTGACTCAATAAGGAGATGGTCACAGAGCTGTGTCACCTCCTGTAACACGACCTGGAGCCTCACACCAGGGTGAGGACAGAGCTGTCAGTGGCTGTTAAGGTCACAGTTTTATTGAACTTCTATTTATCTGGATCTTTCCAGAGAGGAGCAGAAGACATATCCAACATAGATTCACAGAGATTGATAGAGACATTTACGACACAGAAAGGGGCCATTCGGCCCCTCTGTGCCAGCTGTCTGTGGAACAATCCAGTCAGTCCCACTCTCCCACTCAATACCTGTATCCCTGCAATTTCATTTCCTTCAAGTGCCCATCCAGTTTCCTTTTGAAATCATTGATTGTCTCAGCTTCCACCACCCTCATGGACAGTGAATTCAACTCATTACCATCCACTGTGTAAAAAAGTTCTTCCTTATATTACCCCTGCATCTCTTACCCAAAACCTTCCATCTGTGTCCCCTAGTCCATATTTTATCAGTTGATGGGAACAGTTTTGCCTTGTCTATCTTTTCTAAGCCTATCATAATCTTGTACACCTCTATCAAATCTCTCTCAATATCCTTTACTCCAGGGAGAACAACTCCAACTTCTCCAAACTAACCTTGTAACTAAACTCCCATCCCTGGAACCATTCTGGTAAATCTCCTCTGCACCCTCTCAAGGACCTTCACATCCTTCCTAAAGTGTGGTAACCAGAACTGAACACAGTTCTCTAGTTGGGGCCTAACCAAAGCTTTATAAAGTTTCAGCATAACTTCCCTCCTTTTGTATCTTTGCCTCTAATGATGAAGCCCATGACCTGATATGCTTTGCTAAACACTGTCCTAATATGTCCTGGCACCTTCAAAGATCAATGCCTATGGAGCCCAGGTCCCGATGTTCCTGCACAATCTTTAGAAATGTGCCATTAAGTCTATATTGCCTTCCTATTCCTTCTGACAAAATAGATCACCTCACACACCTCTGTATTAAATTCCGCCTGCCATTTCTCTGTCCATTCTGCCAGCCTATCTATATCCTGTTGCAGGCGGTTTGCAACATCCTCCCGTTCACCTGCTCCAAGATCGGAACATTTTGATATTCTACTCTGTAATCCAAGCTCTTAGCACTGACCATTGGGGAACATCACTGTCTACAATCCTCCAGTCTGAAAAACAACCATTTCCCACAACTCACACTTTTCTGTCCTTGACAAAATTTGATCCAATTGGATGCGAATGCATGAACTTCAATTTTGTTCGCCAAACTTTTGTGTGGTACTTTATCAAATAATTTCATAAAATCCATGTATACAACATCCACCACATTCCCTTCCTCAAACCTCTCTGTTACTTCATCAAATAAATTCAATTAGTTCAGTCAAGCGTGATCTGTCTTTTAGAAATCCGTGCTGACAATGCTTACATAACACAAACCTCTCCAAGTGTGTGTTGTCCTTTTTCCCTGATTATAGTTTCTAAAACCTTAATCACCACTGATGTTAAACTAACTGACCAGTAGTTGCGAGGCCTGTGCCTTGTCCATTGATAATTCTGGGAGGTGAGGGTGACCATCTATGTCATCATTTTCTCCCTCAGCAGGGAGAAGCAGGATGAGAGATCCCGTGGCTTTGTCAGGATAGCGGGATTCCTGATGGTGTAGGTGGCTCTGCGGGGTCCCCATGTCAATGGGGAGAGGTACAGGAACTGAAAGAACTCTCACTCCATTAAAGTGCATTTGGTGTGTGAGCATGCCCAGTACATCTTCCCTTTCCCACCATGGATCCCCGATTCTCCACCATTACACCCATCTGAGACGCTCCATCACAGTGTTCTCTTGGTCGCCATCCTGCAGTTAAAAACACCAACAAAAACCTTTTCATTAGCATCTTTATCCAACGTATTCAATTATACAAACAAAACTGAACTATTCACCATTGTGTATTCCCTTAGTGCCTGTCTTGTGGGTTCCGTCGACTTGCCCAGTGCTCCTACACAGTGTTTCCCCAATGACTGCAGCATGGCTGATGGAAGGCTGCTGACTTTCACTGGGGGAGACTGCAGATGGCCTTGCAGGACGTCCTCGAGCAGCTCTGGGCCTTGAGGCCTCGGATTCAGACTGCACGACCCCGACATGGACAGCAGCAGCCTGGGCTGGCTGATGCGTAACAGCAAGGACACTGGTGTAGTGACAGTGAAGTGAGAAATAATACTTTCATCCTGAGAGAAGACAGCAGGTTCCCGCTCCACGGAGCCACTCTCACTCCCACGGGGCGACACATCAGTAATCCTAGTAATCTACTGGATCACAGATTGCTGGACTGCTGTCAGATCCTGCAAACCCCTTTGAACACTGAGATCCACAGCCATGATGACAGCAGTCTGATCCTGCCTGGCAGCAAACATGGATCTCATGACCTCAGTCTGAGCTTCCACTGCAGCACTGAGACGTTGGGTGTCTGCCGTCTGTGCTGCAGTGGAAGCTGAGACAATGTTCACCAGACACTGTATCAGGGCTAAGTCCGCTACTGCTGTCATGGAGTTAGTGACCACTTCCACAGGGGAAAGCATGGGCTTCAAACTCAGTGCAAGCTCCTGTGCCATGTTGGAGCCGGACTCCTCCATGTTCCGAGACAATGATAAGAGACTGTCTAACAGGCCTGTCAATGGACAAAGTATCTCAGTGTACATGTCGATCAGCATTCTCCTGTCTGCTGTTCCAGAAATGTTTACATCTGTGTCCTGTGTATTCTAACACGTTTGTGACCTCGCCCTCCGGTGAGCTGACACATGGACTATCCTTTTCCCCTGGCCTGGCTGCAGCTCACTCGTGCTCGGTGACTCACCATGTGCAGATTCCGACTCTATACCAGCCTCTAAGGTCCACACAGTGTAAGTATTTGATCTGATGACTATGAGTATCAGACCAAGTGATGGGGTTTCACCATCAGTGCTGTACTGCTCTCTCTCTCTCTCTCTGTCTCCTGGATCTGCTGTCAACGGTAAGCTGGCAGTTTTGGGTTCTGATTGGAAAGTATAAAATCAGAGGGGGAGGGCTGGGGTGAGGGATTGGGGGTGGGTTGGAAAGCAGGAAGTTCATGGTCCCACCATCTGCAGCATGTACATCATGCCAGACAGCAGGACGAGGGGCAGTTGGGAGTTAAGAAGAGACATAAGGCCGGAACATAGCATCATCCTGAATACTCTCGGTGATGCCGGATGCTACGGGCTCTGTCACAGCCTGTCCCATGATGTGAAGAACCATCTCCTCCCTCAGGCTCAGGGGATGAAGGTCTGCCTGGTCCCCGCCGGTTCACTGCTGCTTCCTCTGATTGTCGGCCACCATGTTCTGTAAGAGAGAGGGAAGAATGTCAGTGATTGTGTTGCACTGTGTTTGGGTGATGTCCTTGGCACAGTTGAGTAGCTGCAGGAACGTGGAGGCAGTGAGGGGTGGGTGTGAAGCTGGTATAAGTGGAATGTGTGTGAAGGTGAGATGGAGTATGTGAATGTTAGGTGTGAGTCCTGAGTGTTAGGGACTACTGATGGGTGAGTGATGGGGGTGTGGTACATTGAGCAGTGTGAGAGGTTGGTGATGTTGGGGGTAGGAGAAGCCATGTGGAGATGAATTCACTGACATTGTGTGACCCGTGTGAGCTCATTAAACTTCTTCTGGCTCTGCTGCCAGGTCCTCGGGGCCAGACTTCTTGCATTGATCTCCCTGGCCACCTGCTCCCATTCCGTTCGGAGGACGTTCCTTGAGGGTCTCCAGAACACTCCACGAAAACATGGCCTCTCTCCTCCTGTCACCCACCATGACTATGGCCTCCAACACCACATCCGTGAACAACAGAGCCCTCTCTCTGTCGTAGCATTCCATTTGCCTTGTCTCCAATTGCAGCATTCCCAATCAGCAACAGCAGCCTCCTGTGATTCAGCACAACTTCCCGTTAAGAGGGACAGACTGCCTTGAAGAGCTGAAGCCTGGCTGAAACACGAGGCAGCCTCACACACAGTTAGGCCCCTGTTAAACTTGCAGACGGACAGCAGCGCGTGTCGCTTTGTGGTGTACGTAGAATGCATGGAAATGAGGAGGCAGCAGGATGTTTGTGTGTCACCTGTCTCAACAGGAACGGGGACGGGCAAATCATGACTCCTCTGTTGAAAAAGTGATGCAAACACGATTTGTTCGTACTTCCGATTGACCTTTCCCTCGTTCACGTTTTTTCTCTCTCTCCCTCACTCACTTCACTCTTTGTCTCTTTCTCATAGAATTAGAGATTGGCGCAGCACAGAAAGAGGCTATTCGGCCCATTGTGTCAGTGCTGTCTATTTGATAGAGCTATCTAATTAGCTCCTCTCCCAGCCTCTTTCCCCAGACTCATGTTGCCAATGTGGAAAAACCTTTCCTTCAATCTCAGTTTCTCCCTCTTGCAGCAGTCACACAGCTTCCAGCCTCTTCACACAGCCACAGTCAGCTGAACCTCGTTAACTACTCAGCACCTCCAATTAGGCAGCAGCCAACCCCAGTGCTGTCCCTGTCCTGGGAGTATTTAATGGGGGACAGTGTAGAGTGAGCTTTATTCTGCATCTAAGCCGTGCTGTACCTTTCATGGCAGTGTTTGATGGGCACAGTGTAGAGTGAGCTTTACTCTGCATCTAACCTGTACTGACTCTGCCACAGATATTTGTTCATCTAAAACTCTGCTGCCTGTATCTAAACTCAAAGCAAGTCCCGTTCATCCATCACACCAGTGCTCGTTGACCTGCATTGGCCCCTGCTCTTGCAACATCTTGATTTTAAAACTCTCATCCTCATGTTCAAACCTAACTCATTCTGAAATGCCCATTGATGAAACTGCCTCATCAAAATACTAAATGTTATTTTGTTTGTTAGAACCACAGGGACTGCAGTGGTTCAAGATTCACCACTTTCTCATGGTAACCAGGGATGGGGAAGCAATGCTGGCCTTGTCAGTGTCACCCATATCCTGAGAACAAATAGACAGGAAATAAAATAGGAATAAAATCAATGAGTTTGTAATTGACTGATTGAAACCAGACGAGGTCTGTGATCAGAGTGAGACGTCATAACCCAATAAACAAATTGTCGAAACAATATACCTCACCAGCCCCTTGTGTTTGTCTTTCTGCTGTTGTCTTCATCAGAAAACAAGTAACAATTAATCTCGGGATTAAAAACTGTTGAATGTCAATTGTACACATGAGATACGTACTCAATGGTTTCTGTTATCAGACAGTCAGAGAATTACACAGCACAGGAGAAGACTATTTAACATATCGTACCAGTTCCAGCTCTTTGAAGGACATTTTCAATTATTCCTCTCCCCTGTTCTTTTCTCCCAGTCCAGTAAATCACCATGTTCATACTGATCCAATTCCCTTTTGAAAGTTTCTGTTAAATCTGCTTGCACAACCCTTTCAGGAAGTGAATTCCAAATCATAAACACTCGCTGTGTAAAGAAATGAAAATCTCCTCATCTCTCCTCTGTTTGTTTGTTAATCAACATTGAACTGTTTTCTCTGGTTACTTACCCTTCATCCAGTCAAACCAGATTCCCTTTATTTATTCTAGCAAAACACATCATCATTTTCAGGCCCTCTATTAAATCTCCCTTTTAGCTTCTCTGCTCTACGGAGAACAATCCCAGCTTCTCTCCACATAACTGAACTCCCTCATCCCTGTTACCATTCTAGTATATCACCGAGGTACCTTCTCCAAGGCTTTGGAATCTTCATAAAGTGTGGTGTGCAGAATGGGGCACAATATTCCAGATGAGGCTTAAACAGTCATTTATCTAGTCTTAGCAGAATGTTCTTGTGGTTTTTAAAAATTCTTTGCTTCTAGTTAGAAAGCTAAGGATCCCGGATGCCTTTTTAAAATCATCAGAACTTATCCAGCCACCATTGAAGATTTGTGTACATACGCACCCAGTCTCTGTGCTCCGGTACCATCCTTTAAATGGTGCAGTTTAGTTTCTATTCACTCCCCTTATTCTCCCTCACAAAATAATCACTTCCCCAATTCTATGTGTTAAATTTCATTCACCATGTGTATTCTCATTTCACCATCTGACTGTCCATGTCCTCCTGAAGCAGCTACCATCCTTCACACTGGTTACTACATTTATAAGTTTCCTGCCTTATGCAAATGTTGAGACTCTGCTCTTCACACGTAAGTCTTTATCATGTATCTATTTATCTATATGTCAGGAAGAGTACTGGTTCTAATACTGACCCCTGAGAAATTGCACTGTATACTCCCCCTCCTCCACCAGTCTGAACAATGTCTGTTCACTACTGCTCTCTGCCTTCTGTCCCTGAGTCAGTGTCATATCCACACTATCACTGTCACATTAATCCATGTGTTCCATCTTTCATAACAGTTCTATGAAATGCCATTTGATCACAGGCCTTTAGAAAGTCTGTAAACATAAGTGTATATACATAATTGCATATGCATGTGCAGGGGTTGAAGATGTTGGTATGGTTCTTAATGAATACTTCGTGTTTCACGTTACAAAAGAGGGGTATGATGCAGATATTGTAGCTACGGAGGAGGAATATGAAGTATTTGATGTGATATACTTAGGGAGAGAGGAAGTATTAATGGGATTAGCATCCTTGAAAGTTGATAAGTCACCAGATCCAGATAAAATGCATCCTATGCTGTTAAAAGAAGCAAGAGAAGAAATAGCAGAGGGTCTGACCATGATTTTCCAGTCCTCACTGGGTACAGGTGTGGTGCCAGAGGATTGGAGTCCTGTTAACATTGAACCTCTGTTTATAAAGGACCCCAGGGTTAGAATGAAAAATTACAGTCCTGTCAGTCTAACCTCAGTAGTGGCCAAATTATTGGAATCTATTCTGAGAGACAGGATAAACTGTCTCTTAGAAAGGCACAGGCTCATCAAGGATAGTCAGCATGGATTTGTTAAGGGACGCTCTAGTTTGACCAACTTGATTGAATTTTTTGAAGAAGTAACAAGGAAGATAGATGAGGGTAGTGCAGTTCATGTGGTCTACATGGATTTAAGCAAGGCTTTTGACAAGGTCCCACATGGCAGACTGGTTAAAAAAAATAAAATCCCATGGAATCCAGGGAAATACAGCAAGGATGATACAAAATTGGCTCATTGGCAGGAAACAAAGGTAATTGTTGATGGGTGTTTTATTGACTGGAGGGCTGTTTCCAATATAATAAAAGCAAAATACTGCGGATGCTGGAAATCTGAAACAAAAACAAGAAATGCTGGAATCACTCAGCAGGTCTGGCAGCATCTGTGGAAAGAGAAGCAGAGTTAACGTTTCGGGTCAGTGACCCTTCTTCGGAACACCGGACTGTTTCAGACAGACCTTCGGACTGTTTCCAATGGTGTTCCACAGGGCTCAGGACTGAGTCCCCTGCTTTTTGTGGTATATATTAATGACTTGGACGTAAATGTAGAAGCATGATCAAGAGGTTTGTAGATGACACACAGATTTGCCGTGTGGTAGATAGCGAGGAGTATTGCTGTAGGTTGCAGGAAGATATCGATGGCAGAAAAGTGGCAAATGGGATTCCACCTGATTAAGAATGAGGCGATGCAAATTGAGGAGTTCAAACAAAGCAAAGGGATGCACGATTAATGGGAAAATACTGGGACGCGCAGAGGAAGCGAGGGAACTTTGGAGTCAATGTCCACAGATCCCCGAAGTAGCAGGACAGGTTGATTAGGTGGTTAAGAAGGCATACGGAATCCTTCCCTTTATTAGCTGAGGTATAGAATACAAAAGCAGGGAGGTTATGCTGGAACTGTATAACTCTTTGGGTAGACCATAACTTGAGTGTTTTGTGCCGTTCTGGTCACCTCATTACTGAAAGGATATAATTGCAATAGAGAGGGCACAGAGGAGATTTACGAGGATGTTGCCAGGACTGGAAAAATGCAGCTATGTGGAATGATTGGATAGGCTGGGGTTGTTCTTCTTGGAACAGAGAAGGCTGAGGGGAGATCTGATTGAAATGTATATATTTTTAGGGGCCTGGATAGAGTGGAGGTGAGGGTCTAATCACATTAGCAGAGAGATCAGTGATGAGGGGGCATAGATTTAAAATGATTGATGGAAAGATTAGAGGGGAGTTGAGGAAACACCTGTTCACCCAGAAATAGGAAATTGGCTCAGTGGCAGGAAACAAAGGGTAATTGTTGACGGGTATTTTAGAGTCAGGAGGGATGTTTCCAGTGGCGTTCCACAAGGCTCAGGACTGGGTCCCCTGCTTTGGTGTGAGTCTGAAACTCACTGCCTGAAAGGGTAGTTGAGGCAGGGACACTCAACCCATTCAGAAGGAGTCTGGACATGCAGCTCAGGTGCCACAATCTGCAGGGTTATTGGCCAAATGCTGGATGGTGGGATTAGAATAGTGGATCGTTTATCAGCTGGCACAGCAATAACGTTCCAACTGGCCTCTTTCTGTGCCTTAACCCGACAATGATTCTCTGATTCCATTACACGAAACACGCTATTCTCATTAACACTCACAGTTACGTCCTGAACGAACTCGATCAAGATTAGAAAATGATTTTCCATTAACTTATCTATGCTGCTTGTCATTTATTAACCATGATTTTACAGGCAAGAAATACTTTGTGCTGGGTTACGGACAGCAGAAGTTTCCAACTATCAACATTAGACTAACTGGTCAGCAGTTACAGGGTTTGTCCAACCTCTCCTCTTTTTAAATAGGGTGTAACATTTACAGCCTTCCAGTCCTCTGTCACCAATCCCATATCAAAGGAGGATTCGCAGACTCTGGCCAGTGCCGCTGTGTTTCCACAATTCCTTTCCTCATTAAACCTCAGATATCCTATCCATACCAAATAAATGTTCTACTTTATTGTGGTACAAAAACGTTTAGATTGTAATGAGTTAACTGAACCTGTTTGTTCAGTGACTGTAGTTAATGTCCGTCTCCATGGACCCTAATTGTGTCACTGGGAGTCTTTCCATCGTCTATTAATAAGGGGCTCCTTTCAATGTATTATCCCATAATGTCAGCGGGAACATAACAGAGATCAGCAGCTCCAGAGAGAGGGAGAAGATAGATCAGAATCTGAGAACAATAGATTGGAATGTTACAACAATGGGTCAGAATCTGAGAACAATAGATTGGAATGTTACTGCAAGAGACAGCAGGAGTTTCTCCTATTGGTTTTACTGGCTCACTGCAGATTATTACTGGATAACATTAGAAGAGCGGATCTTTTGTGCTCTGAAGATGATTCAATCGATTTATTATCCCATCCTCGCTATTATTGGTGTCCCTGGTAAGTCTCTGTATCCAACTATTAGATTCATAAGCCATATTTCAATGATTTAGTGTTCTCGTAATTTATATCGTGAGCAGACTGAAACCATTGTCTTCAGCTTCTGTCGCAAATTATATTCCCCATCCACGATCTGCATCCCCCTCGCTGGCCATTGTCTGAGGCTGAACCAGGATGTTAACAACCTCTGCTATTTAATGCTGAGCTGACTTAATTCCCGTGTTCTCTCCACCTCCAACCCTGCCTATTGTTACAGCCAGGTGAGGAGGGTTCACAGTCTCTCCTCTTGTCCTTCCTCTTATTTGACCGCAATAGGGTTTGTCCTTTCTAAAGAGCGGATGTGGTAACCATCTCAGTGAGTATTTTACCTTTTCCCGTTGGTGTGATGGTGAAGGAACCAATCGGACAGGTTCTCTAGATTTTAAACAGGAAAGAGGTGAGTTTATTATACTTAGCAATCTAAACCGTATCTAAATAAAACCATAAAAAATACAACACACATTTATGCACACACTCACACGAGAATCACATGGAAATAGATTACAGAGTGAGAAGTACATTTGTGATTGGATTGGAGTCCTAAATAATTTTTTTAAAAATACTGATTCTGTGAGGTTGGATGATTCGGTGGTCTTCTGGCTGAAGTTATATTCTTGAAGTCTTTGGATGGTCAAAGTGCCCTTTGTGGCTGACCCACATGGCTCAGGGTTTTCTTGGAGGCAGACTTGTGGGTGGCTTTCTTCCCCTGGTGTATCTGTCTGTAGTAATCTGTAGGCTTGGAGGGCTCACAGCCGCACGTGGTTTTCAAACTTGTGAAGTTATCTGGACAGAGAAATTGGGAGAGGGAGAGGGGGACACAGCCCTTCTGCTTCTGCACAGTTTGAATCACTGGCTTGTCTGTCTTTGTCCAGGGGCAACTCCCAGCTTTCACATAGATGACAGAAGGTCTCCTGACTGCCTCATTGTATTTGCTGGACACTTATTAAGAGATTCAAAGTTAGGAACTTCTATCTCCCCAGGTTTCAGGATACCAGTATTTACACTTGGAGGAGTTTGCTCTTTTAAAGTCAATTTGTCAGGATGTCCTTGTATACCGTGTTAATGAATGTAATCGTAGTTAATTCAGTAACTAGAGAAAGCCAATGTTTTGGGTCCAGGCTCATCAGACCTGTGTCTCCTGTTGCCTCTGGAATGTGAAAATGTGTTTCAGATGCCAATTGCGGTGGCCATCTTGGCTGCCATTTTTTTCAAGGTTAGCTGCAGGATTTTTTCCATTAAAAGATTACTGTAAGTGTCTAATCGATGAATTAAAATTCCTCATTGGGCATATTGTGTTATCTTGACACCGCTGCAGCACATGGAAAGAAATGTGATAATAGGAACATTTTATTACAGAATTGTGAGAAGAAATGGAAGGAAACACACATTCATTCTCAATAATCACTTCTCAAATTCAAACATTAATCTTGGAATTACTGCAGCTGACATTGTCTATTACAGTTTTGCTGATTTAATTTTTTGGTGTTTTGTCTGGGATGATGATGTGTCGGGTTCGACCTTTTTTTTCTCTCCTGCAATGAAACTTTCACCATTCAGGTTCCTGTCCAAACTTCCTCCCTAAACTGACAATGTGTGATAAATTGGTTTTTTGATTGGGTTTGTTTAGCTTTCGGTTTGGGACCTGATCATTGTGTTCTTCAGTGGGTAGATCCACACTGACCTCACTTTTAGCTTCTGGTGAGGTACACAAATGCTGTTTACTTTAGGGTATTTCGCCCTCACTTTTCCCTTTACTGTAGAGAGCATCATTTTTTTCTGATCTGCCCTATGTCCTCTGGGACATTAGTGCTCGCAAGTGTCTGTCCAGCTTTCACTTCACTTTACTGCGGCACTTCGACTAGGTGAGGCATCTCCCTCACCATCGGCTTGCCTTTTTTGGAACTTACCTTGCCCTTGCAGCTTTATGTAAATGCTGTTAGCAGACTTTTTAGGGTGCCTTTTTTGGGTTGTATTTAAAGAGGAGAGCGTGTGGTCTAATTTATCTAACATTTCTGGGCTGGCTAATCGGAGACTAGGGGATTCCAGTTGAGATTCCTCATGGCCCTCTTCTAACCTGTCCTCACTGTCCTTTTCAAGCCTCCCCTTTTGACTGTCTGACAGATCTGTGCATGTCTGTCCCCTCCAAAGCCTTTGCTTTTTTCCTTTGGTCTGGGGTGTCAAGTAAATAATTTACCTAACTATTCCTTTTGCCACTCGATATGGACCACTGAACTGGGGGCTTTTAGGGATTCACCCTGCATTGGGAGTAGTAACAATACATGGTCTCTGTCCTGAAATGTTCCAGCCTCGGCATTTCAGTCTGATTACCTTTTCATAGCTGCCTGGGAGGTCTTTAGGCGTTACTGAGCCAAGGCACAGTCTCTCGTGAGCCACTCCCAGAGCAAGGAAATGTAGTCTAACATGGAAGTTTGTTCCCTCTGCCCCAAAAAACTTTTCCTTGATTAGTTTAAGAGGACCTCTCATCTCGTGTCCATAAACTAATTGAAAGAGACTAAAGCCAGTGGAATCATTGGATAAGTCCCTGGTAACCAACAGGAGAAATCCCAGCCCTTTGTCCCAGTCATGGGGTTACTCATAGCAGTATGGCCTGATCATTGTCTTCAGGGTCTGGTGGTGCCGCTCCAAAGCACCTTGCAACTGTGGATGGTAGGCTGAGGACTTGCACTGGGTTATGTCCAGATTCCCTTTTCAAAAATACTTGATATAAAATGTGTGCCCTGTTACATCTGGATCTCAGCAGGCAGCCCATATCGGGTAAAGAATTGGGTTAGCCCCTCCACCACTACCTTGGCAGAGATAGTTCTTCGGGATAATGGCCTCTGGGAATCGGGTCACCACATCCATAATGGTGAGAAGATACTGGTAATCCCGTTTTGTTTTCAGCAGGTGTCCCACACAATCCACTAGCATTCTGCTGAAGGGTTCCCCAAAATCTGGTATGGGAATTAGGGGTGAAGGTTTTATTGCAGATTGGGGCTTCCCCACAATTTGGCACATGTGACCAGTTTGACAGAACTCCATCACATCTTTATGGAGTTGTGGCCAGTGAAGATGCTGTCTTATGCAGGGTTCGATTTTTCATATACCGACATGTCCAGTCATTGGAAGTTCGTGGGCCATTCTGAATATTTCTTTAAGGTACCTCAGCGGCATCCATATCTGGTGAAGCACTGTCCACTCTTCATCCGCAGGTCTGTAAGGAGGTCTCCACTTCCTCATTAGCACCTCGTTCTTGAAATAGTAACACTCTGCAACTCCCTCTGCTTCAGTTTTGATTTGGACAGTCTGTGCCTTTTTTAACACTGGGTCAGGTGGTTGAGCCTCAACTAAGGACGATTTGTTTAACACATCCTTTGGGTCCTCTAACTTCCCAAGAAGGTTTCAGATAACCAGACAGTAGGGTCATCCGTCTGCAGTGTCAGTTCAGGGGATTGTTTGGCCATGGACCGAGTCACCACACAATCAGTAAGAATGCCAGGCACCTTCTCCCGTACCTGTTCCGAAGAAGGGTCACTGACCCGAAACGTTAACTCTGCTTCTCTTTTCACAGATGCTGCCAGACCTGCTGAGTGGTTCCAGCATTTCTTGTTTTTATTTCTCCTGTAACTGCTCTGTCTCCCTGACCTCTTTTGGTCTCTCCAGAGCTACTGGGGAAGATGCCACATTTTCCCCTGTCAGATCATTACCCAGGAGCTGATCGACCCCTCCACCGGTAAACTAGGTACAATCCCCATGGTTACCGGTCTTGAAACTGGGTCACATTCCAAGTGCAGTCGATATACAGGTATGGTCATATATCACCTTCCGATAACATTCACTAACACTCTAGTATTCACTGCACTCTCTCGGGTAAAGGTCTTTTCCCAGCAGAAGGGTTTGTTTGGCCCCTGTATCCCTCAGTATGACTTTGGGCTTGCTTGCCCTACTCGAGGGGTATGGGGTCACTTTTCCTTGGAATAGAAATTCCTGTAACTCTCTGGGATTTTGTTAAGTTTTCCTGCACGCTCAGTGGTGGGGTTACTGTGTCTGACTGTTACAGTTAAAGGCACAGCCTGACCTGCTGTGCTTTCCATTAGGGCCCGTTTTCCAGCACTGAACTGGTGGACTCTCATTAATCCTACAGGTTTTCCCCGTCACTTTCATTAGTCAACTCAATGGTGACCTGCCTTATTACAGTGGAAACACGCAGATCTTCAGCCATTACTCCTGCTCTCAGCACCTATTTGGCCTGAGGATGAACCCTTGTGTGTCCCGCTTCTTGCCAATGGCTGCTCGGGCTCCGATCTCCCTTCTACCTTTTATTCTCGGGTCTTTGGGGTGACGAGAAAAGGGCTTTCCTCTGGGGTTAAGGCTTTGTGTACAAGGGAAAATTCATCAGCCAGAATACCTTTGAACCTTCTGTCCCTCTTTGTGTGTTTTACTGGGAGGGGGCCGAGTTTGTGAACTCCTCGAGAGGGTTCACCGCTCTGAGTGTTTCATATGTGGGCTCTATCTTGAGCGCTCATATCACTGGCCAAAAACAAACACAAAAATGGACTTTAAAGTCTTCTATAGATACGTGAAAAGGAAACGTTTAGCTAAGACAAATGTGGGTCCATTACAGGCAGTGTCAGGAGAATTTATAATGGGGAATAGAGAAATGGCAGAGAAGTTAAATGATTATTTTGTGTCTGCCTTCACTGAGGAAGATACAAGAAATCTCCCAGAATTACAGATCCAAGGGATTCGTGTGAATGAGGAAATGGATGAAATTAGTATAAGTAAGAAGGTTGTCTTGGAGAAATTAATAGAGCTGAAGGTTGACATGTCCCCAGGACCTGATATTCTACATCCCAGAGTGTTGAAAGAGGTAGCTTTGGAAATAATGGATACATTGGTGAATATCTTTCAATATTCTGTAGATTCTGGAACTGTTCCTGTAGATTAGAAGATAGAAAATGTCTCCCCAGTATTTAAGAATGGACGGAGAGAGAAAACAGGGCACTCCAGACATGTTAGCCTTACATCAGTCGCTGGGAACAAGCTATACTCTATTCTAAAGAATGTGATAAATGGATCTGATTGGGCAGAGTCAACATGGATATATAAATGGTAAACAATGTTTGACGAACCTGTTGGAGTTATTTGAGGATGTTGCTCACAGAATTGATAAAGGGAATTCGGTGGACGTGGTATACTTGGATTTTCAGAAGGCTTTTGATAAAGTCCCCGACAGGAGGTTGGTTAGTAAAATTGAAGCACATGGGATAGGAGATAATGTACTGGCATGGATTAAGGATTAGTTAACAGGCAGAATTGCAGACCACGCTCTGGAAGTGGTTCAAGAATTCACCTACCTAGGCTCAACTATCACCAGTAACCTGTATCAATGACTTGGATGTGGGGACCAATGTAATATTTCCAGGCTTTCAGATGCCAGTAAACTAGATGGGAATGAGTGTTGCGAGGAAGATGCAAAGCGGCTTCAAGGGGATTTGGACAGATGTCGTGAGTGGGCAAGAACATGGCAGTTGAAATATAATGTGGAAAGATGTGAGGTTATCCACTTCAGTAGCAGGAACAGATGTGCAGAGTATTTCTTAAACGGTAAGAGAGTAGAAAGTGTAGTTGTACGAAGCGACCTGGATGTCCTCGTCAATAAGTCACTGAAAACAAACATGCAGGTGCAGAAAGCAATTAGGAAGACTAATGGTATGTTAGCCTTTATTGAAGTGGATTTGAGTGCAGTAGTCGTGACGTTTTGCTGCAATTGTATGGAACCTTGGTTAGACTGCCCCTGGAGTAATGTGTGCAGTTTTGGTCCCCTTACCTTAGGAAGGATGTTATGATCATAGAGGGAGTACAATGACGGTTCATCAGACTTGTTCCCGAGATGGTGGGACCATCCCACGAAGAGAGATTGGGGAAACTGGGCCTGTATTCTCTACAGTTTCGAAGAATGAGAGGTGATCTCATTGAAACCTACAAAGTATTGAAAGTGATCGACAGGGTAGATGCAGCTAACATGTTTCCCCTGGTTGGGGGATCTAGAACCAGGGGAAACAATTTCAAAATAAGTGGAAATCCACTTAGGACAGAGATGAGGAGACATGCCTTTTCTCAGAGGGTTGTGAATCTTTGGAATTCTCTACCCCAGAGGGCTGTGGAAGCTCAGTATTTGAGTATGTTTAAAGCAGAGATTAACAGATTTCTAAATGGAGTCATAGAGTCGTACAGCATAGAAACAGGCCATTCGGCCCTCCGCGTCCGGGCTGACTATAATGCCGATCTATACTAATCCCACCTGCCTGCATTAACTCCATATCCCTCTATGCCTTGTTCATTCAAGTACCTGTCCAGGTGCCTCTTAAATGTCACTACTGTTCCTGTCTCCACCACCTCCTCAGGCAGATCATTCCAAATACCCACTATTCTTTGTGTGAAACATTTACCCCTTTGATCCCTTTAGACCTCCTCCCTCTCACCTTAAATCTATGCACTCTAGTTTTAGTCACCCCTAGCATGGGAAACAGACTCTGGCTATCTACCCTATCTATGCCTCTCTTAATTTTATATACCTCTATCATGTCTCCTCTCAGCCTCCTTCGCTGCAGGGAAATCAGTCCCAGCCTATCCAGTCTCTCTTTATAACTCAAGCCCTTCAAACCAGGCAACATCCTTGTGAATCTTTTCTGCACCCTCTCTCGCTTAATCACATATTTTGTGTAGTGTGACGACTAGAACTGCCCACAATACTCCAAATGCGGCCAAACCAATGTTATGTACAAATGTAACATGATGTCCCAATTGATGTACTCAATGCCCCGGCCTAAATACCAGTGACATAACGGGAAATGGGGATTGTGTCAGAAAAAGGCATTGAAGTGGATGATCAGCTATTATCATATTGAATGATGGAACAGGCTCGATGTCCCACTGCTGCTCCTATGTTCCAATGTTCCGAAATTGCTTCCCTCTTTCAAAGGCCAAGGGAGGTTTGGTCAGGCTGCTTTCCAAAGATTCTGAATTTCTGCTGGTCCAGCTCCAGTACTATCTCATATGGGCCCAGGATAGCATTTTCAGTCCTCTCATAATCTGATGAACTTTCATCTTTCCTGTCATTTTGTTTTGTAAAACCAGCATCCAGTTCTCTGACGGTCATTGCAGTTGCTTTAAAAACTTTTTTAAAAGGAAAGAAAAGTGCTGCCACATCCTCCTCATTGAACTTTAGAATGAACGGGGAGAACTTTAAGAACTCAGCACATGGTCCTGAGCTAGGGGCAGCTCCCTCACTAGCTGTGCCTTCAGTGGGTGTACTGAGTCTTCATCTAGATGTTTGAGCCGCCTTAACTCCCTTTCCTCCTTCTCCTTCTGGAACACTTTTACTTTTTCCCTTTCTTGACACTCACTCTGCTCTTTCTCGCTCTCTCTGGAATTCTAATTCTAGTCTATCCTGTTCTAGTTTTACCTCAGCTAACATTACTCTATCTGTCGAACATAGAACATAGAACATTCCAGCGCAGTACAGGCCCTTCGGCCCTCGATGTTGCGCCGACCTGTGAAACCATCTGACCTACACTATTCCATTTTCATCCATTTGTCTATCCAATGACCACGGAAATGCCCTTAAAGTTGGCGAGTCTACTACTGCTGCAGGCAGGGCGTTCCACGCCCCTACTACTCTCTGTGTAAAGAAACTACCTCTGACATCTGTCCTATATCTATCACCCCTCAACTTGAAGCTATGTCCCCTCGTGTTTGCCATCACCATCCGAGGAAAAAGGCTCTCACTATCCACCCTGTCCAACCCTCTGATTATCTTATATGTCTCTATTAAGTCACCTCTTCTCCTCCTTCTCTCTAACGAAAACAACCTCGAGTCCCTCAGCCTTTCCTCATAAGACCTTCCCTCCATACCAGGCAACATCCTAGTAAATCTCCTCTGCGCCTTTTCCAAAGCTTCCACATCCTTCCTATAATGCGGTGACCAGAACTGCACGCAATACTCCAGGTGCGGCCGCACCAGAGTTCTGTACAGCTGCAGCATGACCTCGTGGCTCCTAAACTCGATCCCCCTACTCATAAAAGCTAACACACCATATGCCTTCTTAACAGCTCTATTAACCTGGGTGGCAACTTTCAGGGATTTATGTACCTGGACACCAAGATCTCTCTGCTCATCTACACTACCAAGAATCTTCCCATTAGCCCAGTATTCTGCAATCCTGTTACTCCTTCCGAAGTGAATCACCTCACACTTTTCCGCATTAAACTCCATTTGCCATCTCTCAGCCCAGCTCTGCAGCCTATCTATGTCCCTCTGTAACCTACAACATCCTTCGGCACTATCCACAACTCCACCGACCTTCGTGTCATCCGCAAATTTACTAACCCACCCTTCTGCACCCTCATCCAGTTCATTTATAAAAATGACAAACAGCAGTGGCCCCAAAACAGATCCTTGCGGAACACCACTAGAAACTATACTCCAGGATGAACATTTACCATCAACCACCACCCTCTGTCTTCTTTCAGCTAGCCAATTTCTGATCCAAAGCACTAATTCACCTTCAATCCCATACTTCTGTATTTTCTGCAACAGCCTACCGTGGGGAACTTTATCAAACGCCTTACTGAAATCCATATAGACCACATCCACGGCTTTACCCTCATCCACCTGTTTGGTCACCTTGTCAAAAAACTCAATGAGGTTTGTGAGGCACGACCTACCCTTCACAAAACCGTGCTGACTATCTCTAATGAACTTATTCTTTTCAAGATGATTATAAATCCTATCTCTTATAACCTTTTCCAACATTTTACCCTCAAACCCTGTTTGAGCCTTCAGCTTCAAGTGAAAAATGGTTGGCCACAAGTCTTACGATTACGTTCATTTCCCGGCGGAGCAGCAGGAGAAGGTAGCGACTCTTCGGTGGGTGAGTGAAGGCATCAGGAGCTGTGTTTTAAAAGTAAGTACTTACTGTTTTACTTACTGTTTTCCTTGTCTTTGAGTTTCTTTTGGCGCCGGAGGAACCGGAAGCTGGTCGGCAGCGAGGACTCCTGGGTAGGTATTTTCCTTAAAGGTGCGGAGCTGAGTAAACCCGAGCCACGACACATGTAGTGTCTCCCACCCATCCTCCTCCTCTAACCTAATAATAAGACCCTTTTTACCCTCCTCCTCTAACCAAAAAGGACTGAGCAGGTAAGCTATTTACTGTTTTTGTTAATATCTATAGTTGTACTTAACTAAGGGGTAATTGAATAAAAGAAATGGCAGCCAGTGTAGTGTATTGCTCCTCCTGCAGAATGTTCGAGGTGAGGGAAACCTCCGGTGGCCCTGCCGACTTCACCTGCTGGAAGTGCATCCGTCTCCAGCTCCTATCAGACCGTGTTAGGGAATTGGAGCTGGAGCTGGATGAACTGAGGATCATTCGGGAAGCTGAGGGGTTGATAGATAGAAGCTACACGGAGGTCGTTACTCCACAAATCAAAGGCAGCTGGGTAACAGTTAGAGGTGGGAAGAGGTCAGTGCAGGGATCTCCTGTGGTCGTTCCCCTCAACAACAAGTATACAGTTTTAGATACTGTTGGGGGGGACGGCCTATCGGGGGCAGGCTGCAGTGACCGGGCCTCTGGCACGGGGTCCTGCACTGTGGCTCAGAAGGGAAGGAGGGAGAATGGGAGAGCACTAGTCATCGGGGACTCGATGGTGAGGAGTACGGACAGGCGGTTCTGTGGGCGCAGGCGAGACGCACGGATGGTTTGTTGCCTCCCTGGTGCCAGGGTCCGTGATGTTTGTGATCGCGTCTTCAGGATCCTTAAAGGGGAGGGGGAGCAGCCAGAGGTCGTGGTGCACATTGGCACCAACGACGTAGGAAGGAAGGGTGGCACAGATGTTAGAAGTGAGTTTAGGGAGTTAGGCTGGAAGCTGAAAGCTCGGACGGACAGAGTTGTTATCTCTGGTTTGTTGCCGGCGCCACGTGATAGTGAGGCTAGGAATAGGGAGAGAGCACAGCTGAACACGTGGCTGCAGGAATGGTGTAGGAGGGAGGGCTTCCAGTTCTTGGATAATTGGACTGCATTCTGGGGAAGATGGGACCTGTTCAAACAGGACGGGCTGCATCTGAACCAGAGGGGCACCAATATCCTGGGAGGGAGGTTTGCTAGTACTGTTCGGGAGGGTTTAAACTAGTTTGGGAGGGGGATGGGAACCGGACTTGTAATCCAGGGACCAGTGGGTCCACTCAGAAAGACAAAGAGTGTAGTGAGGTATTGGGGAAGGTAGCACTGTCACAGAGGACAGATGGGCACGGAGAAGGGTTAAAGTGCGTATACTTCAACGCAAGAAGCATCAGGAATAAGGTGAGTGAATTGAAGGCGTGGATGGGCACTTGGGACTACGATGTTGTGGCCATCACTGAAACGTGGATAGGTGAGGGGGAGGAATGGTTTTTGGAGGTACCTGGTTATAGATGTTTTCATAAGATTAGGAATGGTGGTAAAAGAGGTGGGGGGGGGTGGCATTGTTAGTTAGAAATAGTGTAACAACTGCTGAAAGAATTTTCGAGGAGGATCTGCCGACTGAGGCACTGTGGGTTGAGGTCAGGAACAGGAAAGGAGCAGTCACCTTGATGGGAGTTTTCTATAGGCCCCCCAATAGCAGCAGGGAGGTGGAAGAGCAGATTGGGAAACAGATTTTGGAAAGGAGCAGAAGTCACAGGGTAGTAATTATGGGGGATTTCAACTTCCCAAATATTGATTGGCAACTCTTTAGATCGAATAGTTTGGATGGGGTAGTGTTTGTGCAGTATGTCCAGGAAGCTTTTCTGACTCAGTATGTAGACTGCCCGACCAGAGGGGAGGCAATATTGGATTTGGTACTAGGTAATGAACCAGGGCAAGTGATAGAGCTGTTGGTGGGCGAGCACTTTGGAGATAGTGATCACAATTCTGTAGCATTCACTGTGGTAATGGAGAAGGATAGGTATGTGCAACAGGGCAAGGTTTACAATTGGGGGAAGGGTAGATATGATGCTGTCAGGCAGGAACTGAGGAGCATAAGTTGGGAGCATATGCTGGCAGGGAAGGGCACGGTCGAAATGTGGAACTTTTTCAAGGAGCAGATAGTAGGGGCCATTGATAAGCATGTCCCTGTCAGACAGGGAAGGGATGGTCATGTGAGGGAACCGTGGTTGACAAGAGAGGTTGAGAGTCTTGTTAGGAAGAAGAAGGATGCGTATATAAAGTTGAGGAAGAAGGGCACAGGCATAGCTCTGGAGGGATACAAGATGGCCAGGAAGGATCTGAAGAAAGGGATTAGGAGAGCTAAGAGAGGGCATGAAAAATGCTTGGCGGGTAGGATAAAAGAAAACCCCAAGGCCTTTTACGCGTATGTCAGAAATATGAGGATGACTAGGGGGACCATAGGTCCGGTCAAGGACAATAGCGGGAGACTGTGTGTTGAGCCGGAAGAGATAAGTGAGGTTTTGAATGAGTACTTCTCTTCGGTATTTACGAATGAGAAGGGGTGTATTACTGAAGAGGACGGTGTGAAACAGACTGGTAAGCTCGAGGAAGTGCTCGTTAGGAGGGAAGATGTGTTGGGGTTTTTGAATAACTTGAAGATAGACAAGTCTCCCGGGCCTGACGGGGTATATCCAAGGATGTTATGGGAAGCAAGGGATGAAATTGCAGAGCCGCTGGCAATGATCTTTTCATCTTCTCTGCTGACGGGGGTGGTACCAGGTGATTGGAGGGTGGCAAATGTTGTGCCCCTGTTCAAGAAAGGGAATAGGAACAACCCTGGGAATTACAGGCCAGTTAGTCTTACTTCGGTGGTAGGCAAGTTGATGGAAAAGGTGCTGAGGGATAGGATTTCTGAGCATCTGGAAAGACACTGCTTGATTCGGGACAGTCAGCACGGTTTTGTGAGGGGTAGGTCTTGCCTCACAAGCCTGATTGAATTCTTTGAGCAGGTGACCAAGCAAGTGGATGAGGGTAAACCAGTGGATGTGGTGTACATGGATTTTAGTAAGGCATTTGATAAGGTCCCCCATGGTAGACTTATGGAGAAAGTCAGGAGGCATGGGATAGTGGGGAATGTGGCCAGTTGGATTAAGAATTGGCTAACTGATAGAAGGCAGAGAGTGGTCTTAGATGGTAAATACTCAGCCTGGAGCCCAGTTACCAGTGGCGTGCCGCAGGGATCAGTTCTGGGTCCTCTCCTGTTTGTGATTTTTATTAACGACTTGGATGAGGAAGTCGAAGGGTGGGTCAGTAAATTTGCAGATGATACAAAGGTTGGTGGAGTTGTGGATACCGAGGAGGGCTATTGTCGTCTGCAAAGGGACTTGGATAGGTTGCAGTGCTGGGCTGAAAAGTGGCAGATGGAGTTTAACCCTGAAAAGTGTGAGGTCGTCCATTTTGGAAGGACAAACATGAATGCAAAATACTGGGTTAACGGTAGGGTTCTTGGGCATGTGGAGGAGCAGAGAGACCTTGGGGTCTATGTGCATAGATCATTGAAAGTTGCAACTCAAGTGGATAGGGCTGTGAAGAAGGCATATGGGGTGTTAGCGTTCATTAGCAGAGGGATTGAATTTAAGAGCCGTGAGGTGATGATGCAGCTGTACAGGACCTTGGTAAGGCCTCATTTGGAGTACTGTGTGCAGTTCTGGTCGCCTCATTTTAGGAAGGATGTGGAAGCCTTGGAGAGGGTGCAGAGGAGATTTACCAGGATGTTGCCTGGAATGGAGAATAAGTCTTACGAGGAAAGGCTGAACATTCTAGGCCTCTTCTCATTAGAAAGGAGAAGGATGAGGGGTGACATGATAGAGGTTTATAAGATGATCAGGGGAATAGATAGGGTAGACAGTCAGAAACTTTTTCCCCGGGTGGAGCAAAGCGTTATAAGGGGTCATAAATTTAAGGTGAAGGGTGGGAGATATAAGGGGGATGTCAGGGGAAGGTTCTTTACCCAGAGAGTGGTCGAGGCATGGAATGCCTTGCCCGGGGAAGTTGTTGAGTCAGAAACTTTAGGGACTTTCAAAAGGCTTTTGGATAGGTATATGGATAAAGGAGAATGATGGGGTATAGATTAAATTGTCCTTGACAGAGGACAAAGGATCGGCACAACATTGTGGGCCGAAGGGCCTGTTCTGTGCTGTATGTTCTATGTTCTATGTTCTATGTACGTATTCCCTAGCTTTTGGACGGAGTGTAATCCCTAACCTTCCGGCTACATTCGTCAACTTTTCAGCAGACAGGGCGTTTAACCTATACCAAGTTACTTCACTCTGTATGTAACTCCTTTATGGGCAATATAAATCCTTTATTCAAAAAGGGAGGGAGACAGAAAGCAGGAAACTACAGGCCAGTTAGCTACACTTTTGTCTTGGGGAAATATTTAGAAGATATTATTAGGCATGGTATAGCCGGCACTCAGAACAAATCGAGGTAATCAGGCAGAATCAACATGGATTTATGAAAGTTAAATCATGTTTAATCAGTTTGTTGGATTTCTTTGATGGAGTTACATGTGCTGTGGATGAAGGAGAACCGGTGGATGTACTGTACTTAGATTTCGATAAGGCATTTGATAAGATGCCACATCAAAGTTTATCGTGGAAAATAAAAGCTCATGGTGTCGGGGGTAAAATATTGGTATGGAAAGAAGATTGACCAGCGAACAGGAAACCGAGTGTCAGCATAAATGGGTAATTTTCTGGTTGGCAAGATGAAACGAGTGGTATACCACAGGGATCTTCAACTTTTTACAATTTATATAAATTAATTGGATGAAGGGACCGAATTGCTATATTTTCCCATGACACAAAGATATGTCGGAAACTAAGTTGTGAACAGGACATAGGGGACTGCAAAGGAATATAGATAGGTTAAGTGAGTGGGCAAAGACCTGGAAAATGGAGTATACTGCAGGAAAGTGTGAAATTGTCCAGTTTGGCAGGAAGAATAAAAAAGAAGCCTGTTATCTAAATGGTGAGAGATTGCAGTGCTCTGAGATGCAGAGGGATCTGGGTGTCCAAGTGCATGAATCACAAAAGGCTAGTAAGCAGGTCCAGCACGTAATTGGAAAACTAATAGAATGTTATTGTTTACTGCAAGAGAAATTGAATAGCAAAGTATGGAGGTCATGCTTCAGTTTTACAGGGCATTGGTGAGACCACATCTGGAGTATTGTGTAAAGTATTGGTCTCCTTGTTAATGGAATAATGTAAATGTATTGGGGGCAGTACAGAGAAGACTTATTAGACTGATACCTGGAATGGGCGCGCCGTCTTATGTGGGAATATTGGACAGGCTGGGCTTGTATCCGCTGGACTTTAGAAGAGTAAGAGGCGACTTGATTGAAACATATAGGACTCTGAGGCGTCTTGACGGGGTGGATGTGGAAAGGATGTTTCCCATTGTGGGAGAATCTAGAATTAGGGGTCCCTATTTAAAAATAAGGGGGTCACCCATTTAACACACAGATGAGGAGATTTTGTTCCTGTGAGGGTCGTGTGTTTTTGGAAATCTCTTCCTCAAAAGGCGCTGGAAGCAGAGTCTTTGAATATTTGTAAGGCAGAGGTAGATAGATTATTGAGAAGCAAGGGGGTGAAAGGTTATCGGGGGCAGGCGGAAATGTGAAGTCGAGTTTACAATCAGATTAGTCATGATCTTATTGAATGGCAGAGCAGGCTTGAGGAGCCGAGTGGCCTACTTTTGCTCCTAATTCATCTGTTCATATTTTCATAAGCTGTGGCTTAGGATGGTACTGTCTCCGAATGTGAACTTTTTAGTGCTGTAGCAGCGAAAGCCACAATAAAACCTACATTGAAATCTTCATTTTTTTCTGGGAATCAATTGTTTATCCTACTTCTAATTTCTCGTTTGTCATTGGGTTACAATCAATTTCTGTTACAGCCATGTGAGGAGGGTTCCCAGATCCCCTCTTGTCCTATCTCTCATTTGACCACAATAGGGTTTATTCCTTTTTCGCATTGGACGTGCTGACCACCTCAGTGAGTATTTTACCTTATACCTTTCTTGTGCTCGTGAAAGAGCCAGTCAGACAGGTTTTCTTGAGATTAAACAAGAGGTGAGTTTATTATACTTAACAATCTAAACTGGATCTGAATAAAATAATAAACATGTACGCTACTCATTCACGCACACACTCACATGAGAATCACACACAAATAAATTAGACTGAAAAATACATTGGCGTTGGATGAGAGTCCATGATAAAGAAAAAAACATATACAGTCTGTGAGGTTGGATAATTCTGTGGTCTGCGCCTTTGCCACCCTTACATATGAGTTTCATGTCATCTGCAGGAGTTGAAATTGTTTATTTTTACATTTAAGTCTATATCATGCATCTATCTATATGTTAGGAACAGCACTGGTTCTTATATTGACCCCTGAGAAACATCACTGTATACTTCTCCGCCCCCAGAATAAACAATGTCTGTTCACCACTTCTCTCTGCTTTCTGACCCTGAGTCAATGTCATATCCACACTATCACTGTCACATTAATCCATGTCTTCCATTTTTCATAACAAGTCTATGAAATGTCATTTGATCGCAGGCCTTTTGAAAGTTCATATACAAAACACGAAACACGCTGACCTCATCAACACTCACAGTTATGTCATCAACTAACTTGATGAAGATTATCAGACATGATTGGTTATCAAGCTATCCATCCTGTTTGTCATTTATTATCAGATGTTTTTCCAAGAAAGATATATTTTTGAGCTGGGTTATGGCCTCTAGAAATTTGCAATCGCCGACATTAGACTGATTGGTCAGAAGTTACAGGGTTTATCCCATCTCTTTTTATTTAAACAGGGTGTATCATTTACAGTCCTCCACTCCCCTGTCACTACTCCCATAGCCAAGGAGGAGTGAAAGCTTCTAGCCAGTGACTCTGCCACTCCTTCCCTTAACAACCCTCATACATAACATCCAGTCTGGGTAAATGTTCTACTTTATTTTGGAACACTAAATGTTGGTTTGACAGGGGTTAACTGAATCTGTTTGTTCAGTGTGTGTAATTAATGTCAGTCTCCATGCACCCTAATTGTGTCATTGGAGAGTTTTCCACTTCCATTAATAAGGGATTTCTTTCAATGTGTTATTCCAAGCCGGGAGCATCACCCCCACACTAACAGCAGCTCCAGAGAGTGGGAAAGGATTGATCAGAATCTGAGAACAATAGATTGGAATTTTACAAAAATGGGCAGCAAGAGTTTATCCTATTGGTTTGGCGAAGTTACTGCAGATTATTATTGGAGAACATTAGAAATGCGAATCTATTATGCACTAAAGATGATTCAAACGATTTACTATCCCAACCTCGCTATTATTGGTGTCCCTGGTAAGTCTCTGTATCCAACTATTATATCTATAAACCATATGTCACTGACATGTGCTCTTGTCATGTAAATCCTGGGAATACTGAAGCCTCTGTCTTCAGCCTCTCTCACAAAGTCTGCTCCCTATCCACTGTCTATATCGACCTGACTAGCCAATGGCTGAGGCTGAAACAGACAGTTTACAACCTCTATGTTCTATTTATACCTGAGCTGAGTTCATCGTCATGTTCTCTCCATCACTTAACCTGCCTAATACCACTTCTGTAATATCACCCATGTCCACCTCTGTCTCAAAACATCTCCTGCATAAGCCCTCATCCGTGCCTTTGTTAAATCCACACTTGACTATTCCAATTCTGTCCTGGTCACCCTCCCAGTTATAAACCTCCATAAACCACAGACCATCCAGAACTCTGCTGCCTGTAAACTAATATACACCAAATCCCGATCACCCATCACCCCAAATCCTGATCACCCATCACCCCTGTGCTCACTGATCTACATTGGCTCCCGGTCTGGCAGCACCTTAATTTAAATATTCTCATTCTTGTGTTTGAATCCCTCCATGGCCTCACCCCTCCAATTAGTCCCATTTCCCTGTCCATATCCCATATTCATGAAAATCTGATGCTTTCAACTCTTTTCCCAATTCCCCATTGAAAGTGAGTTGCTTTTTCTCTCTATCTCCCTCGGCTGTGAATTTCATGCTGGTGCCAATGTTACAGAAACCCTGATCCATAAAATGATGCTATCTGTACAGCCGGCCACTTCTAGTGTGGCCAACACAGTGCCCCATGCTGGGCAGGGGACATGCCCGGGCGTTCTATGTATGTGCTGTTAGTGTAAGGAGGGTTCAAGGTGACGTCAGTGCACCAGCCCAACAGTGTTGATGTCTGTCCTTGAAACTTGGTCTGTGGATGTCCACTGACAACCTGTGTTAGTCACTTGTTATTACAAAGGACCAGGCATCGAACTTACAGGTGAGGGGCTTTTGACTTGCTAATGCCATTGTAAAGTTAGTGGAGGTGCTTTGGATGTTTTTCTGGACGTTGTGTTGTGAGCTGCTGCAGACATTCAGGCAGGGCAGAAGAATTTGTGACCCAATTCTGGACGAGGTTTGGGGACTGTAGTTACAGTGTCTCTGGGTCTGTAACATGACCAACAAATGGAGCAGAGGCTGCAGAGAGGGGAATCAATGTCAAGAGGCAAGAGGAGGGGGCTCTGCCCTACCCACCAGAGAAGCTTGATCCTGCATGGCAGCAAGCATGGATCACATGACCTCAGTCTGAGCTTCCATTGCAGCACTGAGACGTTGGGTGTCTGCCGTCTGTGCTGCAGTGGAAGCTGAGACAATGGTTACCAGATACTGTATCATGGCTGGGTCTGCGAGTGATGTCATGGAGTTAGTGACCACTTCCACAGGGGAAAGAATGGACTTCAATCTCTGTGCAATGTCCTGTGCCATCTTGGAGCTGGACTCCTCCATGTTCCGAGACAGTGATAACAGACTGTCTGACAGGCCTGTCAATGGACAAAGTATCTCAGTGTACATGTCCATCAGCATTCTCCTGTATGCAGTTCCAGCAATGTTCATATCTGAGTCCTGTGTATTATAACTCGTTTGTGACCTCGCCCTCTGGTGAGCTGACACATGAACTATTCTTTCCCCCCGGCCTGGCTGCAGCTCACTTGTGCTCGGTGACTCACCACGTGTAGATTCCGACTTTATACCAGCCTCTAAAGCACACACAGTGTAAGTATTTGAACTGTTGGCTGTGAGTATTAGACCAAGTGATGGTGCTTCGCCATCAGTGCTGTGCTGCTGCTCTATCTCTGTCTCCTGGAGCTGCTGTGACTGGGAAGCTGGTAGTTTTGGGTTATCATTGGAAAGTATAACATTAGAAGGGGAAAGTTGGGGTGAGGGATTGAGGGTGGGATGGAAAGCAGGAGGTCAATGGTCCCACCATCTGAAGCTTGTACATCATCCCAGACAGCAGGATGAGGGGGAGCTGGGAGTTAAGAAGGGACATAAGGCAGGAACATATCATCATCCTGAATACTGTCGGTGATGCCGGATGTTACGGGCTCTGTCACAGCCGATCCCATGATGTGAAGAACCATCTCCTCCCGCAGGCTCAGGTGATGAAGTTATGCCTGGCCCTCGCCGGAGTACTGCTGCTCCCTGTGTTTATGGGCCGCCTTGTCCTGTAAGAGAGAGAGCAGAATGGCAGTGATTGTGTTTCACTGTGTTTGGGTGATTTGCCTACCATAGCTGAATAGCTGGAGGTATGTGGAGGCATTGAGAGGTGGGTGCGAGGCTGGCATCAGTGGAAGGTGTGTGACGGTGAGGTGGAGTAAGTGAATGTTAGGTGTGAGTCCTGAGTATTAGGGATTGCTGATGGGTGAGTGATGGGGGTGTGGTACATTGAGCAGTGTGAGAGGTTGGTTGTGTTGAGGGTAGGAGATGCCATGTGGAGATGAATTCACCGACATTGATCACCCGTGTGAGCTCATTAAACTTCTTCTGGCTCTGCTGCCAGGTCCTCGGGGCCGGACCTCTTGCATTGACCTCCCAGGCCACCTGCTCCCATTCCCTTCGGAGAGTGTTACTTGAGGGCCTCGGCCCCACGCCATGAAAACATGGCCTCCCTCCTCCTGTCCCCCGCCACGACTAAGGCCTCCAGCACCACATCCGTGAACTGCAGATCCCTCTCTCTGTCCTGGTATTCCATTTACCTTGTTTCCAATTGCAGAATTCACAGTCAGCAGCAGCAGCACACGCAGCCTCCTGTGATTCAGTGCAGCTTCCCTTTAAGAGGGACAGACTGCCTTTAAAAGCTGAATGCTGGCTGAAACACGTACCAGCCTCACGCACACTTCCCTCCCAGTTAATGTGCAGACAGACATCAGCGTGGGTCACCCTGGGCAGCAAGAAGAATTCATGGAAATGAGGAGAAAGCAGGAGCTTTGTGTGTCACCTGCCTCAACAAGTACCGGCACGGGCAGATCATGAATCACAAACCCTACACACAGAAGGAGGATATTCAGCCCATTCTGTCAGTGCAGTCTCTTTGAAAGAGATATCAAATTAGTTCCTCTCTCCTCCTTTTGACCCACACTCCAGCTTTTTTAATTCCAATTCATGCATTTGCTGAATTCTCTTTTGAAAGATATTATTGAATCTGCTTCCACCATGTTTTCAGGCAGTGAATTCCAGATCCCAACAACTCGCTGTGTACGAAAAGTCTCCTCATTTCACCTCTGGTTCTTTGTCAATTACCTTCAATCTGTGCCTTATTAACACTGAACTTTCTGACACTGGAAACAGTTTCACATTAATTAACCTATCAAAACCCTTCATGATTTTGAATTCTATGTTAAATCTCCCCTTACCATTCACTGCTCTAAAGAGAACAATCCCAGCTTTTCCAATCTCTCCACGTAACTGAATTCCCAGATCCCTGTTACCATTCTAGTAAATCACCTCAGTATATTCACTAAGTCCTTGACATCCTTACCAAAGTGTGGTGATCAGAATTGGACACAATTCTCCAGCTGGGACCTAACCAATGATGGATGAACATCAGCATTTCCTCCTTAGTTTTATTACTCTGTGCCTCTCTCTCTAACACCAAGGACACTACATGTTACATTCAAAGATCTGTATGTGTACACCCCAGGTCTCTCTAATCCTGCACCCACTTTATAATGGTACCATTGAGTTTATCTTGTTTCTCCTCATATTGCCTACCCAAATGTCTCACTTCACACTTCACTGAGTTAAATTACATCTGCCATGTTCCTGTCCATTTCACCAGTCAGTCTCTGTCCTGCTGAAGTCTGTTACTATCCTTCTCACTGATTATTAACATTTCTGTGATTCCTGCCCTCTGAAAACGTTGAAATTGTCCTCTCTGTACACAAGCCCATTGCATTAACATACAGCAACAGTGATTCCAACAGTGACGCTGGGGAACCGCACTTTGTACTTCCCTCCAGACTAAACAACAACCATTCTCGGCTACTCTCTGCTTTCTGTCACTGACCTAATTTCCTGCATGCTGACATTGAAAATATAAAAGGACTTCCATTTATGTAACGCCTTCATGACCACTGCATGTCCCAAAGCGACGTACAACCAATGAGTACTTTTTAACCGTTTAGTCAGTCTTGTAATGTAGGAAAAACACAGCCAATGTCCGCACAACAAGATCCCACAAGTAGCAGTGTGGTCATGATCAGATCTGTTTTTGTGATGTTGATTTGAGGGGTAAATGTTGACCAGGACACTGGGAATAATTACCCTGACCTTCTAAATAATTCCATGGGATCTTTCCTCCACCTGAGTGGGCAGACGGGGCCTGGCTTTACCTTATCTTTGATAAGGTGGCACCTCTGACAGTGCAACACTCCCTCAGTACAGCACTGCAGTGTCAGCCTTGATTCTTGTGATCAAGTCCTGCAGTGACACTTGATCCTAGAAGCTTGTGACTGAAAGGGGAGAGAGCGACAAACTGAGCCACTGCTGACATTGGTCCTTTAATCCCATGTGTTTCTAATTCGGTAAAACAGCTGTTATGTGCTACTTTATCAAACAGCTGCTGAAAGGATAGGAATATTGGGAAAGTACAGGCAGGAACAATCATAGAATCATAGAATAGCACAGTCCTGAATGATGTCATTCTGCCCATCAATTCAGTGCTGGCCCTTTCAAAGAACAATCCAGTTACACCCACTCCCTGACTCTTTCACTATATCCTAACATTTTTCCTGCTTCAGATATTTATCCAATTCCCTTTTGGGATCTACTATTGAATCTGTATCCATCAGCCTATCAGACAGTGCATCCCAAATCCAAACCACTCAGAAACAAAAATCCTCATGTCTGCTTCTTTTACCAATCGCCTTAAATCTGTGTCTCTGGTTAGTGACCCCTTGGTCATTGGAAACAGTTTCTCTTTATTTAATTTATCTAAACCCTTCCTAATGTTAAACAGCTCAATTAAATCTCCACTGAAAGTTCTCTGCTCGAAGCAGAACAACCCCAGCTACATAACTGTCATCCCTCATGCCTGCACAAATTCTCGTAAAACAGTTCTTTACCCTCTCCGAAGGCTTCATGTCCTTCCTAAAGTTTGGTTCCCAGTATTCGACACAAGACTTCAGGTGCAGCTGAACTAGTATTTTATATGTTTCACATAATGTCATTGCTTTTGCTTTTTTTGCCTCTATTTATAAAATCGAGGATTCCATATATTTATTAACGGTTTGGCTACAAAGATTTGTGTACAAATACTCCAGGTGTCTCTGTTATTTCACCACCTTTATAGTTATACCATTTAACTTGTATTGTCTCTCCTCATTCCTCCTTTCAAAATGTATTACCTCACACATCTGCAATGCCAATTAAATATTGAGAAGATTGAAGCCATTGCTTTCTGTCTCTGCTTCAAATATTTCCTAGCTACATACTCCATCCCTCTCCTTTGTAAATGTTTGAGACGAAGCCAAACTTTTCACACACTTGGTTACATAGTTAACCTTGAGATGCCTTGCGATGAGCTTCTGACCAGATTTTCACACCATCAGTAAAATCGCTTATTTCCACCCGCGGTGGAGTTGCATTTCTGGTTAAAAAGGAAAGTAATACAATAGTGAGGAAGGATATGAGATCTGATGATGTGGAGTCTGTATGGGTAGAGCTGAGAAACACTAAGGGGCAAAAAACGTTAGTGGGGGTTATATATAGACCCCCAAACTGTGGTGGTGATGTGGGAATGGTCTTAAACAGGAAATTAGAGATGCATGCGATAAAGCAACATCTGTAATTATGGGTGACTTAAATATAGATTGGTCAAATCAAATTTGTCACACTAACGTAGAGGAGGAATTACTGGAGTGTATACAAAAGTCCGAGTGCATCAGGCCTGTGTCCTCAGTACCTTGCTCTAAGGCAGCGAGGCCTGGACAACGTATGTCAGCCAAGAGTGACGTCTCAATTCCTTCCATCTTCGCTGCCTCCGGAGAATACTTGGCATCAGGTGGCAGGACCGTATCTCCAACACAGAAGTCCTCGAGGCGGCCAACATCCCCAGCTTGTACACACTACTGAGTCAGCGGCGCTTGAGATGGCTTGGCCACGTGAGCTGCATGGAAGATGGCAGGATCCCCAAAGACACATTGTACAGCGAGCTCCCCACTGGTATTAGGCCCACCGGTCGTCCATGTCTCCGCTATAAAGACGTCTGCAAACGCGACATGAAATCCTGTGACATTGATCACAAGTCGTGAGAGTCAGTTGCCAGCGTTCGCCAGAGCTGACGGGCAGCCATAAAGACGGGGCTAAAATGTGGCGAGTCGAGGAGACTTAGTAGTTGGCAGGAAAAAAGACAGAGGCGCAAGGGGAGAGCCAACTGTGCAACAGCCCCGACAAACAAATTTCTCTGCAGCACCTGTGGAAAAGCGTGTCACTCTAGAATTGACCTTTATAGCCACTCCAGGCGCTGCTTCACAAACCACTGACCACCTCCAGGTGCGTATCCATTGTCTCTCGAGATAAGGAGGCCCAAAAGAATACGGGATGGTTTTCTGGACCAATATGTTGAGGAACCAACTAGAGAACAGGCCATCCCAGACTGGGTATTGTGTAAAGAGAGAGGAATAATTGACAATCTAGTTGTGTGAAATCCCTTCAGGATGAGCGACCATAATATAATCGAATTTGTCATGAAGAAAGCCAACAGTGACGTCAGAGGAGAGCTGCAAGCTGATTGGTTGGGTGAGTAGCAGCTATTAGTGCATGTAGATATCTTTAAAAAAGTGAAAAGTTTATTTTTGTGGGAAAAGAACTCTGGTGATAAGGTGAGTACTGCTGAAGTGTTTCTTTTTTTACTTTAGTGTAGTTTATTAAGAATCTTAGATTGAAGTGGGTAGAAAAAGGCCCCTCATGTAATTAGTATTTTTTTTTAATTAAGGGTGTAACTAATTAGTCCAAGGGTAGGTCATGACAGGAGAGTTCAGCCTTTGATCTGCTCCTCCTGCCCTTTGTGGGAAATCAGGGAGGCTTCCAGTGTCCCTAGTGAGCATGTGTGCAGGAAGTGGGGCCATCTGCAACTACTGGCGACCCGCATAATGGAGATGGAGCTGCAGGATAATTCACTGTGGAGCATCCATAATGCTGAGGAAGTCGTGGATAATATATTTAGCGAGGTGGTCACACCGCAGATAATAGCTGCACAGGCAGAAAAGGGATGGGTGACCACCAGACAGAGTAGTAGGCACAGGCAGGTAGTGCAGCAGTCCCCTGTGGTCACCCCCTCTCAAACAGATAGACCGCTTTGGATACTGTTGGGGGGGATGACCTCCCAGGGGAAAGCAGCAACAGCCAGGCCCATGGGACCACAGAGGGCTCTGCTGCACAGCAGGGCAGGTAAAGGGGTGTAAGAGCTATCGTGATAGGGAATTCTATCATAAGGGGTGCAGGTAGGTGTTTCTGTGGCCGCAAAAGAGGCACCTGGATTGTATGTTGCTTCCCTGCTGCGAGGGTCAAGGATGTCTCGGAGTGGCTGCAGGAAATTCTGAAAGGAGACAGTGAGCAGCCAGAGGTCGTGGTCCATATTGGTGCTAACGACATAGACAGGAAGAGCGATAAGGTCCTGCAAAGTGAATATAGGGAGTTAGGCAGAAGGTTAAAAAGTAGAACCTCTCGGGGTAATCTCAGGATTTGGCCTAACCATTAGCCTCAAGAAAATGAACATCATGAGACAGCATGTCAGAAATGCTCCATCCATCAATATCAGCGGCCACGCTCTGGAAGTGGTTCAAGAGTTCACCTACCTAGGCTCAACTGTCACCAGTTACCTGTCTCTAGATGCAGAAATCAACAAGCGCATGGGAAAGGCTTCCACTGCTATGTCCAAACTGGTCAAGAGAGTGTGGGAAAATGGCGCACTGACACGGAACACAAAAGTCCGAGTGTATCAAGCCTGTGTCCTCAGTACCTTGCTCTATGGCAGCGAGGCCTGGACAACGTATGTCAGCCTAGAGCGACTTCTCAATTCATTCCATCTTCGCTGCCTCCGGAGAATACTTGGCATCAGGTGGCAGGACCGTATCTCCAACACAGAAGTCCTCCAGGCGGCCAACATCCCCAGTTTATACACACTACTGAGTCAGCGGCGCTTGAGATGGCTTGGCCATGTGAGCCGCATGGAAGATGGCAGGATCCCCAAAGACACATTGTACAGCGAGCTCGCCACTGGTATCAGACCCACCGGCCGTCCATGTCTCCACTTTAAAGACGTCTGCAAACGCGACATGAAGTCCTGTGACATTGATCACAAGTCGTGGGAGTCAGTTGCCAGCGATCGCCAGAGCTGGTGGGCAGCCTGAAAGGAGGGGCTAAAATGTGGCGAGTCGAAGAGACTTCACAGTTGGCAGGAAAAAAGACAGAAGCGCAAGGGGAGAGCCAACTATGTAACAGCCCCGACAGACAAATTTTTCTGCAGCACCTGTGGGAGAGCCTGTCACTCTAGAATTGGCCTTTATAGACACTCCAGGCGCTGCTGCACAAACCACTGACAACCTCCAGGCGCTTACCCATTGTCTCTCTAGGTAAGGAGGCCAAAGACAAAGAAGAAGAAGAATCTCAGGATTGCTCCCTGTGCCACGTGCTAGTGAGGGTAGGAATAGGAGGATTAGGCAAATGTAAGTGTGGCTGTAGAGCTGGTGTAGTCGGGAGGGCTTCAGCTACTTGGATCATTGGGATCTCTTCTGGTGCAGAGGTGACCTGTACAAGAGGGTCGGATTGCATCTAAACTGGAAGGGGACCAATATCCTTGCGGGGAGGTTTGTTAGTACTACTCGGGAGGGTTTAAACTAGTCTTGCAGAGAGGTGGGACTCAAAGTAGTAGTCTCTCCGATGAGATACTTGAGGTTAATGCAAGCAGTCCAGTAGGCGGGCCTGGCAGTGGCCTGACAGGGAGAGTGGAAGGTCTCGTCGACTAAACTGCAAGTACTTTCATGCAAGAGGCCTTACAGGTAAGGCAGATGAACTCAGAGCATGGATCAGTACATGGGATTGTGATATTGTAGCTATTACAGAAACGTGGTTGAGGGATAGGCAAGACTGGCAGCTCAATGTTATGGGGTACCGATGCTTCAGTTGGAGGGAAGAGAGGATGAGGAGTTGCACTTTTGATTAGGGAGCACATCACGGCAGTAGTTAGAGAGGATATCCCGGGGGGAACGTCCAGTGAGGCCATATGAGTGGAGCTTAGAAATAAGCAAGGGGTGATCTCTTTGATGGGATTATACTATAGGCCCCCCAATAGTCAGAGGGAATTGGAGGAGCATATATGCAGGGAAATCATAGATAGGTGTAGGTATTTTCGGGTTGTAATAGTAAGTGATTTTAACTTTCCTAATATTGACTGGGACTGCCTTAGTGCTAAGGAATCAGATGGGCAAGAATTTGTTCAGTGTGTCCAGGATAGTTTTATGAAACAGTATGTGGATGGCCCTACGAGAGAAAAGGCTACACTCGACCTCCTCTTTGAAAATGAGGATGGGCAGGTGGATGATGTGTTAGTGAGGGAGCACTTTGGGACCAGTGACCATAACTCTATTAGCTTCAAGATAGTTATGGAAGAGGATAGGACTGGTCCAAAGGTTGAAGTCCTAAATTGGAGGAAGGTTGATTTCGATGGCATCAGACAGGAACTCTCAAAAGTTGAATGGAAGGGGCTGTTTACAGGTAAAGGGACGTCTGGCAAGTGGGAGGCTTTTAAAAGTGAGATAGGAAGAGTTATGGGCTGGCATATTCCTGTTAGATGGAAGGGAAAGACTGGCAAGTTTAGGGAACCTTGGTTGATGAGGGATGTTGAGGGTCTGGTCAGGAAAAAGAAAGAGGCATATGTCGGGTATAGGCAGCGGGGATCAAACGAGTCCCTCCAGGAGTACAGTGGATGGAGGAGTACACTCAAGAAAGAAATTAGGAGGGAGAAAAGGGACCATGAGATTTCCCTGGCAGATAAGATAATGGAGAATCCTAAAATATTCTGTAAGTATATTAAGAGTAAAAGGGTAGCTAGGGTGAGAGTCGGTCCCCTTAAGGATCAGTGTGGTAATCTACGTGTGCAGCCACGGGAAATGGGCGAGATCTTAAATGAATACTTCTCGTCTTTATTTACCATGGAGACGACATGGAAGCTAGTGAGTTTACGGGAGGGAATTTCGATATCCTGGAGCATATCAACATTACAAAGGAGGCGGTGTTGGTGTCTTTGAAGCGCATTAAGGTAGATAAATCCCCAGGGCCTGACCAGGTGTATCCTGGGATGCTATGGGAAGAAAGGGAGGATATTCCTGGAGCCCGAGCAGAGATTTCTGCATTATTGTTAGCCACGGGTGAGGTACTGGAAGACTGGAGGATAGCTAATGTTGTGCCTTTATTTAAGAAGGGCAGCAGTGATAAGCCAGGGAACTACAGGCCGGTGAGCCTTACATCAGTGATGGGAAAGTTACTGGAAGGTATTCTGACAGACAGGATTTATATGCATTTGGAAAGGCAACGTCTGATTAGGGATAGTCAGCATGGCTTTGTGCATGGGAATCATGTCTCAGGAATTTGATTGCGTTTTTTGAGGAGGTGACCAAGAGGATTGACGAGGGCAGGGCGATGGACGTTGTCTACATGGACTATAGCAAGGCCTTTGACAAGGTCCCGCATGGTCGGCTGGTCCAGAAGGTTCAAACACATGGGATCCAGGGTGTGCTAGCCAATTGGATACAAATTTGGCTTGGTGATCGGCTGGTAGTGGGGGGTTGTTTTTCAGATTGGAGGCTGGTGAACAGTGGTGTGCCACAGGCATCGGTTCTGGGTCCTCTCTTGTTTGTCATATATATTAATGACTTGGATATGAATGCAGGGGGCATGATTGGTAAGTTTGCAGATGAAACAAAAATTGATGGAATAGTAGAAAGTGAAGAAGCTTGTCTAAGGTTACAACAGGATATAGATAAACTTGGAAAGTGGGCAAGGGATTGGCAAATGGAATTTAATGCAGACAAGTGCGAAGTGATGCATTTTGGGAAGTTAAACCAGGGCAGGACATATACAGTGAATGACAGGGCCTGGGGAGTGTTGTTGAGAAGAGAGACCTTGGGGTGCAAGTGCATAGTTGCCTGAATGTGGCAACACAGGTAGACTGGGTGGTGAAGAAGGTGTATGGCATGCTTGTCTCCATCAAATGCGGCATGGAGTACAAGAGTTGGGACGTCATGTTACAGTTGTACATAACATTGGTTATTCCGCATTTGGAGTACAGTGTGCAGTTCTAGTCGCAGCACTACAGGAAAGATGTGATTAAGCTAGAGAGGGTGAAGAAAAGATTTATAAGGATGTTGCCTGGTTTGGAGGGCTTGAGTTATAAAGAGAGCTTGGGTAGGCTGGGTCTGTTTTCCCTGGAGCAAAGACGGCAGAGAGGGGACATGATGGAGGTATATAAAATTATGAGAGGCATAGACAGAGCAGGTAGCCAGAGTCTGTTTCCCATGGGAGGGGTGACGAAAACTAGAGGGCATAGATTTAAGATGAAAGGGAGGAGATTTAAAGGGGATTAAAAGGGTAAATTTTTCACACAAAGAATATTGCGTATCTGGAATGAGCTGCCAGAGGAGGTGGTGGAGGCAGGAACAGTAGCCACATTTAACAGTCATCTGGACAGGTATTTGAATGAGCAAAGCATAGACGGATATGGAATTAATGCAGGCACGTGGAATCAGTATAGATCGGCATTATGGTCGGCATGGACGCAGTGGGCCGAAGGGCCTGTTTTAATGCTGTACGAATCTATGACTCGAAGATGGAGAGTGACGTAGTTGATTCTGAGACGAGGGTCGTGAATCTTAATAAAGAAAAGTATGAAGGTATGAGGCACGAGTTGGCTATGATGGATTGGGAAACGTTACTTCAAGGGATGATGGTGGAAAGGCAATGGCAATATTCAAAGAGTGCATTGATGAACTGCAACAATTGTTTACTCCTGTCTGGCGCAAAAGTAAAATGGGAAACGTAGCCAAACCATGGCTTACAAGGAAAATTAGAGATAGTATTAGATTCACGGAAGAGGCATATACATTCGACAGAAAGGAACAACAGACCTGAGGATTGGGAGCAGTTTAGAATTCAACAAAGGAGGACCAAGGGATTGATTAATAAGGGGAAAATAAAGTACATGGGTAAGCTTGTGGGGAACATACAACCTGACTGTAAAGGTTTCTGTAGGTATGTGAAGAGGAAAGGATTGGTTAAGACAAATGTAGGTCCTTACAGTTAGAAACATGGGAATTTATTATGGGAAACAAAGAAATGGCTAACTAACTAAATGCATACTTTGATTCTGTCTTCACAAAGGATGGTACAAATATCTTACCAGAAATGTTGGGGAACACAAGGTTTAGTGAGAGGAAGGAACCGAAGGAAATCAGTATTGGTAGAGAAATTGTGTTGGAGAAGTTGATGGGATTGAAGGCCGATAAATCCTCAGGGCCTGATAATCTACATCCCAGATTACTTAAAGAAGTGACACTAGAAATAGTGCATGCATTGGTGGTCATCTTTCAAGCTTCTTTCGACTTTGGAACAGTTCCAGCTGATTGGAGGGCAGCTAATGTAACCCCACCGTTTAAAAAGGGAGGTCGAAATAAAGCAGGGCATTATAGACAAGTCAGCCTGACGTCGGTAGTGGGAAAAATTCTAGAGTCCATTATCAAAGATTTGATAGCAAAGCACTTGGAGAACAGTGTTAGAATCGGATAGAGTCAGCATGGATTTACGAAAGGGAAATCATGCTTGATAAATCTATTAGAATTCTTCGAATATGTAACTGATAGAGTGGATGATGGGGAGCCAGAGAATGTGGTTTATTTGGACTTTCAGAAGGCTTTCGACAAAGTCCCACATAAGAGATTAGTGAGTAAAATTAAAGCGCATGGGATTAGTGGTAGTGTATTGCGATAGATAGAACATTGGTTGGCAGATGGAAAAAAAGAGTAGGGATAAACGGATCTTTTTCCAAATGGCAGGCAGTGATTAGTGGGGTACCACAGGGATCGGTGCTAGGACCCCAACTATTCACACTCCATATTAATGATTTAGATGAGGGAACTAAATGTAATATCTCCAAATTTTCAGAAGACACAAAACTGGGTGGGAGGGTGAGTTGTGAGGAGGATGCAGAGTGGCTTCAGGGTGATTTGGACAAGTTGAGTGAGTGGGCTATTGCATGGCAGATGCAGTATAATGTGAATAAATGAGAGGTTATCCACTTTGTTAGCAAAAACAGGAAGGCAGATTATTATCTGAACGGCGATAAACTGAGAGAGGGGAGAATGCAACGGACCTGGGTGTTCTCGTACACCAGTCACTGAAGGTAAGCATGCAGGTGCAACAGGCGGTAGAAAAAGGCGAATGTTATGTTGGCCTTCATAGAGACAGGATTCTAGTACAGGAGGAGGGATGTCTTGTTGCAATTATACAGGGCCTTGGTGAGGCCGCACTTGGAATATTGTGTGCAGTTTTGGTCTCCTTCTCCGAGAAAGGATGTTCCTGCTATAGCGAGAGTGCAATGAAGGTTTATCAGACTGATTCCTGGGATGCCGGGACTGACGTATGAGGAGAGATAGGATTATATTCGCTGGAGTTCGGAAGAGTGACGAGGGATCTCATAGAAACCTATAAAATTCTACTACTTCCACCATTCCATCCCTCAGCAACCCACATGCATCCCATCCAGACTGGTAAATGATCTACTTTATTGTGATACAAAAAGTGCTGTATTGAAAAGGGTTAACTGAATCTGTTTGTTAAGTGACTGCAAATAATGTCAGTCTCCATGGACCCTAATTGTGTCACTGGATGTTTTCCATCTTCTATTAATAAGGGGCTCCCATGTGTTGTCCCATAGTTTCAGCTGGAACATCAACCCCGGCTCAACAGAGATCAGCGGCTCCAGAGAGAGAGAAAGGATAGATCAGAATCTGAGAACAAGAGATTGGAATGTTACAACAATGGATCAGAATCTGAGAACAATAGATTTGAATGTTACAACAATGGATCAGAATCTGAGAACAATAGATTGGAATGTTACAACAATGGACAGGAGTTTATCCTCGGATCTTTACTACCTTTCTACATATTATGATTTTTACTCATTAAACACTTGGATCCGTCTCGCACTGAAGATTATTCAATACATTTACTATCCCATCCTGGCTATTATTGGTGTCCCTGGTAAGTCTCTCTATCTTGCTATTAATTCTATAAACCAAGTCTAACAGCATTACTGCTCCTGTAATTTACTCTGCACTTTTTGCTGCCGTTGTATTCCTGGTGAATATGTCCAGCTATTAGCTCGATAAACCATTGCCAACTTTATTGGATTTCTTGACATTTGCTCTCTCATCTTTACTGCTGTTGCTGTCTCTATTTTCCGGTAGGGCATCTGTAAACCCCGTTTCACTGAAATACTGTTCTGTTATGTAAATTTTAGGAAGACTGAAGCCAGTGTCATTGGTCTCCATCACAAACTCCATCCCCCATCTGTGAAACAAATACACCACCCTGCCCAATATCTGAGGCTGTTTGCAATCGGTGAGTTCTATTTAAACCTGAGCTGAGTCCATCTCCATATTCTCTCCAGTACCAACCCTGTCTATGGCCACCTCTGTAATATCCCCCACCTCCACCTCTGTCTTAGCCAATCTGCTGCAAACACCCTCACCTGTACCTCTGTTAAATCCACACTTGACTATTCCAATTCTATCCTGGTCACCCTCCCAGTTATAAACCTCCATAAACCACAGCCCATCCAGATCTCTGCTGCCTGTATCCGAACTCACACCAAATCGATCACCCATCACCCCTGTGCTCACTGATCTACATTGGCTCCTGGTCTGGCAGCACCTTAATTTTAAAATAGTCATTCTTGTGTTTGAATCCCTCCATGGCCTCACCCATCCAATTAGTCCCATTCTCCTGCCCATTCTCATATTCCTGAAAATGTTTTGACTTCAATCTTTTCTCATTTCTCCTTCTGAAGTGAATTCCTTTCTCACTGTATCTGTCCCGAGCCACTATTTTAGACTCTACAGCACTACTGGTGCTGACGGTACAGAAGCTGGGATCCATAGAGAGATGTGAACTGCACAGCCAGGCACTTCTCATGCGGCCTGCACAGTGCCCCATGCTGGGCAGGGCTCTAGCTCAATCGTACCATGTATGTGTTGTTGCTCTGAGGATGGTTTTGAATGTGTTGTCAATGTACCATACCGGCAGCTTTGATGTACGTCTTTGAAACTTGGTCTGTACATGTCCACTGATCGCATGTGTTAGTCGCTCTCAGCTGAACATATATTCAGCAGCATGAGGAACCCCCTCTCGTATTATTTACAAGGACCTGGCATCCAACGTACAGGTGAGGGGCTTTTGACTTACTTCTGTTATTGTAAATTTAGTGGAGGTGCTGTGAATGGTTTGTTGGAGGTTGTGTTGTGAGCTGCTGCAGACATTCAGGGAGGACAGAGGATTTGGTGACCCAACTCTGGACGAGGTATGGTCTATCAGGGGGAAACAGCAGCAGCCAGAGCAGAGGCACCACGGCTGGCACTGTTGTTCTGCAGGGAGGGACAAAGCACAGAAGAGCAATAGTTATAGGGGATTCTATAGTCAGGGGCACAGATAGGCGCTTCTGTGGACATGAAAGAGACTCCATGATGGTGTGTTGCATCCCTGGTGCCAGGGTCAAGGATGTCTCTGAACGGACATGGGGCATTCTGAAGGGGAGAAGGTGAACAGCCAGAGGTTGTGGTACACATCGGTACCAATGACATAGGCAGGAAGAGTGATGAGGTCCTGCAGGGGGAGTTTAGGGAGTTAGGTGGAAAGTTAAAAAACAGTACCTCGAGGGTTGTAATCTCTGGATTACTCCCTGTGCCACATGCCAGTGAGGCTAGAAGCAGGAAGATAGTGCAGCTAAACACGTGGCTGAGCAGCTGGTGTAGAAGGGAGGGTTTCAGATATCTGGACCATTGGGCTCTCTTCAGGGACAGATGGGACCTGTACAAGAAGGACGGGTTACATATAAACTGGAGGGGCACTAATATCCTTGCTGCAAGGTTTGCTAGCGTCACTCGGGAGGGTTTAAACCAGTGTGGCAGGGGGGTGGGAACCAGAGCAGTAGGACAGCTAGTGAAATAAATGAAGAGGACATAATAAAGAAGGCCAGTAGGACTAAGAGGAAAAGCAAGCAGGGAGATGTTTCTGAGCACAGCGGGACTGGTGTTCTGAAATGCATTTGTTTCAATGCGAGAAGTATAACAGGTAAGGCAGATGAACTTAGAGCTTGGATTAGTACTTGGAAATATGATGTTGTTGCTATTGCAGAGACTTGGTTGAGGGAAGGGCAGGATTGGCAGCTAAATGTTCCAGGCTTTAGAAGCTTCAGGCGGGATAGAGGGGGATGTAAAAGGGGTGACGGAGTTGCATTACTGGTAAAGGAGAATAACACAGCTGTACTGCGGGAGGACAAATCAGAGGGGTCATGCAGCGAGTCAATATGGGTGGAGCTCAGGAATAGGAAGGGTGCAGTCACGATGTTGGAGGTTTACTACAGGCCTCCCAACAGCCAGCGGGAGGTAGAGGAGCAGATATGGAGACAGATTTAGGAAAGATGTAAAGGTAACAGGGTTGCAGTGGTGGGTGATTTTAACTTCCCCAATATTGACTGGGACTCGCTTCGTGCTAGGTGCTTGGATGGGGCAGAATTTGTGAGGAACATCCAGGAGGTCTTCTTGAAACAGTATGTATATAGTCTAACAAGGGATGGGGCCATTCTGGACCTGTTATTGGGGAATGAGCTCGGCCAGGTGGTCGAAGTTTGAGTGGGGGAGCTTTCCTGGAACAGTGACCATAATTCCATAAGTTTTAAGGTACTTGTGGATAAGGATAAGAGTAGTCCTCGGGTGAAGGTGCTAAATTGGGGGAAGGCTAATTATAACAAAATTAGGCAGGATCTGAAGAATTTAGAATGGGGGCGGCTGTTTGAGGGTAAATCAACATCTGACATGTGGGACTCTTTCAAACGTCAGCTGATTAGAATCCAGGACCAGCATGTTCCTGTGAGGAAGAAATACAAGTATGGCAAGTTTCGGGAAAGCTTGGATAACACAGGATATTGTGAGCCTCGTCAAAAAGAAAAAGGAAGCAGTTGTAAGAGCTGGATGGCTAGGAACAGACTTGAGGAATATAAAGACAGTAGGAAGGAACTTAAGCAAGGACTCAGGAAGGCTAAAAGGGGTGATGAGAAGTCATTGGCAAACAGGATTAAGGAAAATCCCAAGGCATTTTATACATTTATAAAGAGCAAGAGGGTAACCAGGGAAAGGGTTGGCCCATTCAAGGACAGAGATGGGAATCTATGCGTGGGGCCAGAGAAAATGGGCGAGGTGCTAAATGAGTACTTTGCATCAGTATTCACCAAAGAGAAGGACTTGTTGGATGATGAGCCGAGGGAAGGGAGTGCAGATAGTCTCAGTCATCTCATTATCAAAAAGGAGGAGGTGTTGCGTGTCTTGCAAAGCAATAAGATAGATAAGTCTCCAGGGCCTGACGTGATCTACCCTAGAATACTGAGGGAGGGAAGGGAAGAAATTGCTGGGGCCTTGACAGAAATCTTTGCATCCTCATTGGCTACAGGTGAGGTCCCAGAGGACTGGAGAAAAGCCAATGTTGTTCCTTTGTTTAAGAAGGGTGGCAAGGATAATCCAGGAAATTATAGGCCTGTGAGCCTTACGTCAGTGGTAGGGACATTATTAGAGAGGATTCTTCGGGACAGGATTTACTCCCATTTGGAAACAAACGAACTTATTAGCGAGAGACAGCATGGTTTTGTGAAGGGGAGGTCGTGTCTGACTAATTTGATTCAGTTTTTTGAGGAAGTGACGAAGATGATTGATGAAGGAAGGGCATTGGATGTTATCTATATGGACTTTAGTAAAGCCTCTGACAAGGTCCCGCATGGCAGACTGGTACAAAAGGTGAAGTCACACGGGATCAGAGGTGAGTTGGCAAGATGGATACAGAAGTGGCTCGGTCATAGAAGACAGAGGGTATCAGTGGATGGGTGTTTTTCTGAATGGAGGGATGTGACTAGTGGTGTTCCGCAGGGATCAGTGCTGGGACGTTTGATGTTTGTAGTATGTGCAAATGATTCGGAGGAAAATGCAGCTGGTCTGATTAGTAAGTTTGCGGAGTTGCAGATAATAATGAGGATTGTCAGAAGATACAGCAGGATATAGATCGGTTGCAGACTTGGGCGGAGAAATGGCAGATGGAGTTTAATCCGGACAAATGTGAGGTAATGCATTTTGGAAGGTCTAATGCAGGTGGGAGGTATACAGTAAATGGCAGAACCCTTAGGAGTATTGACAGGCAGAGAGATCTGGGCGTACATGTCCACGGGTCACTGAAAGTGGCAACGCAGGTGGATAAGGTATTCAAGAAAGCATACAGCATGCTTGCCTTCATCGGACGAGGCACAGAGTATAAAATTGGCATGTCATGTTGCAGCTGTACGGAACCTTAGTTAGGCCACATTTGGAATTTTGCGTGCAATTCCGACTGCCACACTACCAGAAGGACGTGGAGGCTTTGGAGAGGGTACAGAGCAGGTTCACCAGGATGTTGCCTGGTCTGGAGGGCATTAGTTATGAGGAGAGGTTGGAAAAACTCGAATTGTTTTCACTGGAACGACGGAGGTGGAGGGGCGACATAATCGAGGTTTACAAAGTTATGAGCGGCATCGACAGAGTGGATAGTTACAAGCTTTTTCCCAGGGTGGAAGAGTCAGTTACTAGGCGACATAGGTATAAGGTGCGAGGGGCAAAGTTTCGAGGGAATCTGCGAGGCAGATTCTTTACACTGAGGGTGGTGAGTGCCTGGAACTTGCTGCCGGGGGAGGTGTTAGAAGCAAATACGATAGCGACGTTTAAGAGACATCTTGACAAATGCATAAATAGGAAGGGAATAGAGGGATATGGGCCCCGGAAGTGCAGAAGGTGTTAGTTTAGGCAGGCATCAAGATCGGCGCAGGCTTGGAGGGCCGAATGGTCTGTTCCTGTGCTGTACTGTTCCTTGGTATTTGTTCTTGACTGTAGTTACAGTGTCCCTGGGTCTGTAACACGACCAACAAATGGAGCAGAGGCTGCAGAGATGGGAAGCTATGTAAAGTGAGAGGAGGAAGGGGCTCTGCCCTACCCTCCCTGGGTTTTCCAAGAGCACTTTTCCTATGCACACCTAATCCAGGAGCAGTGTGTGAGGCAAGTCTGATTCAATTAGGAGGTGGTCACAGAGCTGTGTCACCTCCTGCAACACGACCTGGAGCCTCACTGCGTGCCGTTCTGGTCACCACATTACCAAAAGGATGCTTTGGAGAGGGTGCAGAGGAGGTTCACCAGGATGTTGCCTGGTATGGAGGGCGCTAGCTATGAAGAGAGGTTGAGTAGATTAGGATTATTTTCATTAGAAAGACGGAGGTTGAGGGGGGACCTGATTGAGGTGTACAAAATCATGAGAGGTATAGACAGGGTGGATAGCAAGAAGCTTTTTCCCAGAGTGGGGTTTGAATTACTAGGGGTCACGAGTTCAAAGTGAGAGGGGAAAAGCTTAGGGGGCATATGCGTGGAAAGTTCTTTACGCAGAGGGTGGTGGGTGCCTGGAACGCATTGCCAGCGGAGGTGGTAGACGCGGGCACGATAGCGTCTTTTAAGATGTATCTAGACAGATACATGAATGGGCAGGAAGCAAAGAGATACAGAGCCTTAGAAAATAGGCGAATGTTTAGATAGAGGATCTGGATCGGCGCAGGCTTGGAGGGCCGAAGGGCCTGTTCCTGTGCTGTAATATTCTTTTTTCTTTTGTTCTTTCTCACACCAGGGTGAGGACGGAGTTGTCAGTGGCTGTTAAAGTCACAGTTTCATTGAACTTCCATGTATCTGAATATTTCCCGGCAGGAGCAGGAGACATATCAAACATAGAGTCATAGAGAGTGATAGATACATTTATGGCACAGAAGATGGCCATTCGGCCCCTCAAGGCCCGCTCCCTGTGGAACAATCCAGTCAGTCCCACTCTCCCAGTCAGTCTCCTTCGGGTGTCCATCCAGTATCCTTTTGAATTCATTGTCTCTAACGATGAAGTCCAAGATCTGATATGCTTCGCTAAACACTCTCCTAATATGTCCTGCCAACTTCAAATATCAATGCATATGCAGCCCCAGGTCGCTCTGTCCCTGCACAATCTTTAGAACTGTGTCATTAAGTCTATATTACCTTCCTATTCCTTCTGACAAAATACATCACCTCACAGTCAGTTGTATGAAATTCCACCTGCCACTTCTCTGTCCATTCTGCTAGCCTATCTATATCCTGCTACAGGTGGTTTGCAACATCATCACTGTTTACCACACCTCCAAGATTGGTATCATCGGAAAGTTTTGAAAATCTACTCTGTATTCCAAGATCCATGTAACTTATATATAGCAAAAAAACAAACAGTGGTCCTAAGCACTGACCCTTGGGGAAAATCACTGTCTACCATCCTCCAGTCTGAAAAACAACCATTTAACACATTTCTCTTTTTTCTGTCCTATGGACAATTTTTGATCCAATTAGATGCTATTCCATGAGGTTCAATTTTGTTAGCCAAGCTTCTGTGTGTTTCTTCGTCAAATAATTTCATAAAATCCACGGAGACAACATCCACCACATTCCCTTCATCAACCTTCTCTGATTTTCCAAATAAATTCAATTACTTCATCAAGCATGATCTGCCTTTTAGAAATCCGTGCTGACAATCCTTAATTAACTCAACATCTCCAAGTGTGTGTTGTCTTTTTCCCCTGATTATTGTTTCTAAAACTTTCCTCACAACTGATGTTAAACTAACTGGCCAGTAGTTACTAGGCCTGTGTGTTGTCCATTGATAATTCTGGGAGGTGACGGTGACCATCTATATCATCAATATCTCCCTCAGCAGGGAGAAGCAGGATGAAAGATCCCGTGGCTTTGTCAGGATAGCGGGATTCCTGATGGTGTAGGTGGCTCTGCGGGGCCCCCATGTCAACCCATGGGTTGAGGTACAGGAACTGAAAGATCTCTCACTCCATCAATGTACAGTTGGTGTGTGAGCATGGCCAGTACGTCATGTTGGTGAATGTCCACTATCCCGGCAGCAGCCACCATACCTTCATTCTGAATCAGTCAGCCGGTCCCAACACATCGGGGCTCCATGAAGAACCAGAATGTGGCTCCTTGGAGACAAATGAACCCCCTCTAGACACAGCCCATGCTTCTACACCCTCAATCCACCTCCCACCATCAACCGTTAGTTACGCAATTAGCATGTGTATGATGTGAGCAATGGAGTCACCAGGAACCTGTTGGAACAGACCATCGGTGTGATGAAGCAATGCTTCCGATGTCTGAACCGCTCGGGGAGAGCCCTCCAGTACACACTGGAGCAGGTATCTGAGTTCATGGTGTTCTGCTGCACCCTTCATATCATCACCATCATGAGGACACAGGCATTGGCACCAGGACTCCAGAGGCCACCTCAGGAGGAGGTGGGAGGGAAGATATTTCCTGGATGCCTTCGACCCGGACAGGCTGTCGGAGAGTCCCTGCTAAGATTCCAGTTCCCATAGGACAACTTCCCTTTCCAGCCATGAATTCCCCATTCTCCACCATTACACCCATCTGAGACGCCCCATCACAGTGTCCCCTTGGTCAGCATCCTGTAATAAAAACATCAGAGAATTATTACAGCACAGAAGGACCAATTCAGCCTTTCGTGTCTGCACTGGCTCTCCGAATGAGCAATTCACCCAGTGCCGTTCCCTGCCTTCTTCCTGTAATCCTGCACATTCTTCCTTCTCATATAACAATCTATTCAGCTTTAATTGAACCTGCCTCCACCACACTCTCAGGCAGTGCATTCCAGACTCTAACCAATCACTGTGTGAAAAAATATTTTCCTCAGGTCGTCTCTGCTTCTTTTACCCATGACTTTAAATCTGTGCCCTCTCTTTCTCGATCCTTTCACGAGTGGGAACTGTTTCTCTCTATCTACTCTATGCAGACACCTCATGATTTTTGAAACCTCTAATAAATCACCTCTCGGCCTTCTCCGAGAAAAACAGTCCTAACTTCTCCAATCTATCTTCATAACTAAAATTCCTCAATCTGGGAATGATTCTGGTCAATCTTTTCTGCACTCTCTCCAATGCCCTCGCGTCTTTCCTCAAGTGTGGCACCCAGAACTGGACGCAATACCACAGCTGAGGCTGAAATAGTGTCTTATATAAATTCAATATAACTTCTTTGCTCTTGTACTCTATGCCCATATTAATAAAGCCCACGATACTGCATGCTTTATTAAACACTTTCTCAACCTGTTCTGCCGCCTTCAATGACTTCTGCACATATGCACACAGGTTCTTCTGCTCCTGAACACCCTATAGAATTGTATATTGTCACCCCATGTTCTTCCTACCAACATGAATCACTTCACATTTCCCTGTATTGAACGACATCTGCCACCTGTCTGCCCATTCCATCAACTTGTGTGTGTTCTTTTGAAGTTCTACACTATCCTCCTCACAGTTCACAATGCTTCCAACGTTCGTATCAGCTGCAAACTTTGAAATTGTGCCCTGTACACCCAGGTTTAGGTCCTTAATATATATCAGGAAAAGCAAGGATCCCAACACTGATCTCTGGGGAACTCCACCACAAACCTTCCTCCAGCCTGTAAACCATCCATTAACGACTACTCTTTGTTTCCTGTCACTCAGCTAATTTCGTATCCATGTTGCTAATGTCCCTTTTATTCTATGAGCTACAAGTTTGCTCACAGGTCTGTTGTGTGGCATTGTATCAAAAGGTTTTTGCATGCAGGGAATAGTTAAATGTCTGGAATGCACTGCTTGAGAATGGTGGAGGCAGGTTCATTTGAAACTGAATAGACCGTTATATGAAAATCAATGTACACCACATCAACAGAATTGCCCTCACCAACTCTCTCTGATACCACCTCAAACATCTCCAGCAAATTAGTTAAACATGATGTTCTCTCAAGAAATCCATGCTGGCTTGTTTAATTAACTCGCATTTGTCCATGTGACTATTAGCTTTGTCCAAGATTATTTATTTCTAGAAGTTTTCCCACCACCGAAGTTTAACTGACAGGCCTATAGTTGCTGGCCTTATCTTTACACCCTTTTTTGAACAAGGGTGTAACGTTTACAATTCTCCAGTCCTCTGGCATCACCCCGAGTCTAAGAAAGACTGAAAAATTATGTCCAGTGCCTCTGCGATTTCCACCCTCACTTCCCTCAGTATCTTTGGATACATCTCATCTTTTCCTGGTGCTTTATTCAATTTAAGTCCAGACAGCCTATCTAATACTTCCTCTTTATCAATTTTAAACCCCATTAGTGTCTGACTTATCTCCTCTTTCAACATTGCCTGGGTTGCATCTTAGAATCATAGACAGTTTATGGCACACAGAGAGAGGCCACTTGGCCCATCGTGTCTATGCTGTCCAAAAAACGATCCATCCATTCTAATCCTACCTTCCAGCATTTGATAAATTACAGCACTTGAGGTGCACATCCAGACACCTTTTGAATGAGTTTTTGGTTTCTGCCTCAACTACCCTTCCAGAAAGTGAGTTCCAGACTCTGACCACCCGCTGGGTGAAAAATAAAATCCGCAGCTCCCTTTTAGTCTTTCTACCAATCACTTTAAGTCCATGCCCCCTCGCCACTGACCTCTTTGCTAAGGTGAATGGACCCTTCAGCTCCACTCTACTCTCAGTTTTGTACATTTCAATCAGATTTACCCTCAGCCTTCTCTAATTCAAGGAGAACAGTCCCAGCCTGTCCAATCTTTCCTCGGAGCTGCATTTTTCCAGTCCTTGCCACATCCTCGTAAATCTCCTGTGTACCCTCTCTGGTGCAATTACATCCTTTCTGTAATGAGCTGACCAGAACTGCACACAGTACTCAAGTTGTGTCCTAACCAATGAGTTATAGAATTCTAGCATAACCTCCCTGCTCGTATATTCTATACCTTGGCTAATAAAGGAAAATATTCCATATCTTCTTCCTTGGTAAAGACAGGTGGAAATTATTCATTTATTACCTCAGCTATATCCTCTGCCTCCATGTGCAAATCCCCTTTTTGGTCCTGAGTCGGCCCCATTATTCCTTTTACTACCCTTTTACTATTTAGATGCCGGTAGAAAACTTTGGGATTTCCTTTAATGCTCGCCTCTTTTCATGCTCTCTCTTTGCTTCCCTAATTTGCTTTTTCACTTCCCCTCTGGACTTTCAATATTCAGCCTGTTTCTCAATAGTATTTTCTACCTGATGTCTGTTATATCAGACATAAACTTGTCAACCTTTCGTGTGGCCTTCAAAGATCTGTCTGAATACACACCAAGTCTCTCTGTAACAAAAACAAGAAATGCTGGAGTCACTCAGCAGGTCTGGCAGCATCTGTGGAAAGAGAAGCAGAGTTAACGTTACGAGTCTCTCTGTACCTGTCTCCTCATTTAAACAATACCCCTTTGTCTCTGTTGCCTTCCCTTACACTTCCTACCCAAATGTCTAACTTCACACTTCACTGTGTTCATTTATATTTGCCATGTTCCTTCTCATTTCACTGGTCAGTCGCTGTCGTCCTGAAGTCTGTTACTATCCTTCTCACCGTTTATTAACATTTCTGAGTTTCCTGCCAACTTTGACATTATGCCCTCTGTACACAAGCCCATTGTATTAACAAACAGCAACTGGGGCGGCACAGTGGCGCAGTGGTTAGCACCGCAGCCTCACAGCTCCAGCGACCCGGGTTCAATTCTGGGTACTGCCTGTGTGGAGTTTGCAAGTTCTCCCTGTGTCTGCGTCGGTTTCCTCCGGGTGCTCCGGTTTCCTCCCACATGCCAAAGACTTGCAGGTTGATAGGTTAATTGGATGTTATAAATTACCCCTAGTATAGTTAGGTGGTAGGGAAATATAGGGACAGGTGGGGATGTGGTAGGAATATGGAATTAGTGTAGGATTAGTATAAATGGGTGGTTGATGGTCGGCACAGTCTCGGTGGGCCGAAGGGCCTGTTTCAGTGCTGTATCTCTTAAAAAAAAAAAACTGTGATCCCAACAGTGACCCTGGGGAACCTCACTGTGTACTTCCCTCCAGGCTGAAGAATAACTATTCTCCACTACTCTCTACTTTCTGTCACGGCGCTAATTTCCCACATGCTGACATTGAAAATAAAAAACAGACTTCCATTTATGAAACGCCTTTCATGACCACCGCATGTCAAAAAAGTGATTTACAACCAATGTATACTTCTTGAAGCGAAGTCACTCTTGTAATGTAGGACACAGGCAGACAATTTCTGCACAGCAAGATCCCACAAGCAGTAATGTGAGAATGATCAGATCTGTTTTTGTGATGTTGATTGAAGGAAAAAATATTGACCAGGACACCGGTAATAATTCCCCTGCTCTGCTTCTGCATAGTGCGATGGGATCTTTAACATCCACCTGAGAGGGCAGACTGCAACTTGGTTTAAAGTTTCATTCGATAGACTGCACCTCTGACAGTGCAGCACACCCTCAGTACTGCACTGCAATGTCAGCATTGATTCTTGTAATCAAGTCCTGCAGTGACACTTGATCCTGGAAGCTTGCCACTGAAAGGGGAGAGAGCTACAAACTGAGCCACAGCTGACATTGGTCCTTTTATCCCGTGTGTTTCTAATTCGGTAACACGGCTGTTATTTGGTACTTTCTCAAACGCCTTGTGAAAGGATTGGAATATTGTGAAAGTCCAGGTGGGAACCATCATAGAATCATAGAATAGCACAAACTGAATGAGGCAATTCGGCCCATCAAGTCTGTGCTGGCCCTTTCAAAGAGCAATCCAGTTAGTCCCACTCCCTGGCTCTTTCACTATATCCTTGCATTTTTTCTCCTTCAGATATTTATCCAATTCCCTTTTGGGATCTACTATTGAATCTGTATCCATCAGCCTATCAGACAGTGCATTCCAAATCCAAACCACTCAGAAACAAAAATCCTCATGTCTGCTTCTTTTACCAATCGCCTTAAATCTGTGTCTCTTGGACATTGGAAATAGTTTCTCTTTATATATGTATCTAAATCCTTCCTAATGTTAAACACCTCAATCAAATCTCCTCTGAAAATTCTCTGCTCTAGGCAGAACAACCCCAAATACAGAACTGTAATTCCTCATGCCTGGACAAACACTAGTAAAACAGTTCTGTACCCTCTCCGAAGGCTTCATGTCCTCCCTAAACTGTGGTTCCCAGTATTCGACACAAGACTCCAGGTGCAGCTGAACTAGTATTTTATATATGTTTCACATAATGTCCTTGCTTTTGTTCTTTTTGCCTCTATTTATAAACCCGAGGATCCCATACATTTATTAACTGTCAAGTTAACCTTTCCTGCCACCTTCAAAGATTTGTGTACATATCCCAGGTGTCTCTGTTATTTCACCATCTTTATAGTTGTACCATTTAACTTGTATTGTCTCTCTTCAATCATCCTTTCAAAATGTATTACTTCACACATCTGCAATGCCAATTAAATATTGAAAGATTGAAGCCATTGCTTTCTGTCTCTGCTCCAAACATTTCCTAGTTACACACTCCATCCCTCTCCTTTGTAAATGTTTGAGACGAAGCCAAACTGCTCACAGACTTAGTTACATAGTTAACCCTGAGATGCCTTGAGATGAGCTTCCTACCAAATATTCACACCATCAGTAAAACGGCCTATCTCCAACCCTGGTGGAGTTGCATTGCTGGTTAAAGAGTCAATGAACGCAATAGTGAGGCAGGATATTAGCTCTGACGATGTCGAATCTGTATGGGTAGAGCTGAGAAACACTAAGGGGCAGAAAACGTTAGTGGGGGTTGTATATAGACCCACAAACTGTAGTGCCGAATTTGGGAATGGCATTGGACAGGAAATTAGAGACGCATGCGATAAAGGAACATCTGTAATTATGGGTTTCTTGAATCTGCATATAGATTGGGCAAATCAAATTGGTCACAATACATTGTGGAGGAATTCCTGGAGAATATACGGGATGGTTTTCAGGACCAATTCTTTGAGGAACCAACTGGAGAACAGGCTATCCTAGACTGGTTATTGTATAATGAGAGAGGAATAATTGACAATCTAGTTGTGCGAGATCCCTCGGGGATGAGCGACCATAATATGATAGAATTCTTCATCATGATGGAGAGTGTCCTAGTTGATTCTGAGACTAGGGTCGTGAATCTTAATAAAGTAAGCTGCGAAGGTATGAGGCATGAGTTGTCGATGATTACATTGGGTAACGTTACTTAAAGAGATAACGGTGGAAAGGCAATGGCAAACATTCAAAGAGCGCATGGATGAACTGCAACAATTGCTTATCCCTGTCTGGCGCAAAAGTAAAACGGAAAAGGTAGCCAAATCATGGCTTGCAAGGAAAATTAGAGATAGCGTTAGATCCAAGGAAGAGGCATATAAATTTGCCAGGAAAAAAACAACAGACCTGAGGATTGGGAGCAGTTTAAAATTCAGCAAAGGAGCACCAAGGGATTGATTGAGAAGGGGAAAATGGAGTATGAGAGTAAGCTAGCGGGGAGCATAAAAACTGACTGTAAACGAATCTATAGGTATGTGAAGCGGAAAAGATTGGCGAAGACAAATGCAGGTCAGTTACAGTCAGAAACAGGGGAATTTATTCTGGGAAACAAAGAAATGGCTGACCAACTAAATGCATCCTTTAGTTCTGTCTTCACAAAGGAGGACGCCAATATCATACCAGAAATGTTGGTAAATACAGGGTTTAGTGAGAGAGAGGAACTGAAAGAAATCAGTATTGGTAGAGAAATGGTGTTGGGGAAGTTGATGGTATTGAAGGCCGATAAATCTCCAGGGCCTGGTAATCGACATCCCAGAGTACTTAAGGAAGTGGCCCTAGAAATAGTGGATGCATTGGTGGTCATCTTCCAAGATTCTATGGACTCTGGAACAGTTCCTACAGATTGGAATGTTACCCCACTATTAAAAAAGGAAGGTAGAGAGAAAGCAGGAAATAGTAGACCAGTCAGCCTGACATCGGTCGTGGGGAAAATCCTGGAGTCCATTATCAAAGATTTTGCAGCAGAGCACTTGGAGAATAGTGGTAGAATCGGACAGAGTCAGCATGGATTTATGAAAGGGAAATCATGCTTGATAAATCTACTAGAATTCTTCCAGGATGTAACTAGTAGAGTTGATGAAGGGAAGCCAGTGGATGTGATTTATATCCACTTTCGGAAGGCTCTCGACAAAGTTCCACGTAAGGGTTTAGCGTGTAAAATTAAAGCACATGGGATTGGGGGTAGTGTATTGCGATAGATAGAAAATTGGTTGGGAGACAGGAAACAAAGCATTGGAACATGCGGATCTTTTTCTGAATGGCAGGCAGTGACTAGTGGGGTACCGCAGGGATCGGAGCTAGGACCCGAGCTATTCACAATATATATTAATGATTTAGATGAGGAAACTAAATGTAATATCTCCAGATTTGCAGCTGATACAAAATTGAGTGTGAGGGTGAGTTGTGAGTAGAATGCAGAGAGGCTTCCGGGTGATTTGGACAAGTTGAGTGAGTGGGCAAATGCATGGCAGATGCAGTATAATGTGGATAAATGTGAAGTTATCCACTTTACAAGCAAAAACAAGAAGGCAGATTATTATCTGAACGGCTATAAACTGAGAGAGGGTAATATGCAGCGAGACCTGGGTGTTCTCGTACACCTGTCACTGAAGGTAAGTATGCAGGTGCAACAGGCGGTCGAAAAAGGCGAATGTTATGTTGGCCTCTATAGAGACTGGATTCGAGTACAGGAGCAGGGATGTTTTGCTGCAATTATACAGGGCCTTGGTGAGGCCGCACTTGGAATATTGTGTGCAGTTTTGGTCTCCTTATCTGAGGAAGGATGCTCTTGCTATAGAGGGAGTGCAGTAGAGTTTTACCAGACTGATTCCTGGGGTGGTAGGACAGTCGTATGAGGAGAGATTGAGTCGGTTAGGACTATATTCACTGGAATTCAGAAGAGTGAGGAGGGATCTCATCGAAACCATTAAACTTAGAACATGGCTTGACAGGGTAGATGCAGGAAGGATGTTCCCGATGGTGGGGGACTCCCGGACCAGGTGTCATAGTCTAAGTATATGGGGTAAAACTTTCAGGACTGAAATGAAGAGACGTTTCTTCACACAGAGAGTGGTGAGCCTGTGGAAATCTGTCATCACGCCCATATCCAAGGGGGATTGGAAGATTCTGGCCAGTGCCTCGGCTATTTCCACCATTGCTTCCCTCAGCAACCCTCATACATCCCATCCAGACTAGGTAAATGTTCAACTTTATTGTGGTACTAAAGTGTTGGATTGAAAAGAGTTAACTGAATCTGTTTGTTCCGTGACTATACATAATGTCAGTCTCCATGGACCCTAATTGTGTCACTGGACGTTTTCCATCTTCTATTAATAAGGGGCTTCTTTCAATGTGTTATGCCATAGTGTCAGTGGGAACATCAGCCCCGGCACTTAAAAAGATCAGCTGCTCCAGAGAGATAGATAGAGGATAGATCAGAATCAGAGAACAAAAGACTGGAATGTTACAACAATGGGTCAGAATCTGAGGGCAATAGATTGGAATGTTACAACAATGGACAGGAGTTTATCCTCGGTTAGTTACTCTCTTTCTACATATTATGATTGGATGTCATTAAACACTCGTATCTATCTCGCACTGAAGATTATTCAATACATTTACTATCCCATCCTGGCTATTATTGGTGTCCCTGGTAAGTCTCTCTATCTAGCTATAAATCCTTTAAACCATGTTTGACTGCATTACTGCTCCTGTAATTTACTCTGCCCTTCTTGCTGCCATTGTATGCCTGGTGAATATCTTCAGCTATTAGCTCAACAAATCATTGAGAACTTTATTACAGTTCTTGTCATTTACTCTCTCATCTTTGCTGCTGTTGCTGTCTCTATTTCAGGCCAGGAGATCTGTAAACCCTGTTTCACTGAAATACTGTTCTGTTATGTAAATTTTAGGAAGACGGAAGCCTGTGTCATTGGTCTCCATCACAAACTCATTCCCCTATCTGTGAAGCACATACTCCACCCTGCCCAATATCTGAGGCTCAACCAGACAGTTAACAACTTCTGTGTTATATTTCAACCTGAGCAAAGTTCATCTTCATATTCTTTCCATCACTAACCCTGCCTAATATCACCTCTATGATATCACCCAACTCCACCTCTGCCTCAGCCCATCTACTGCATAAACCCTCATCCGCATCACTGTTAAATGCACAGTTGACTATTCCAATTCCATCTTGTTCACCCTCACAGTTCTAAACCTCCATAAACCACAGCCCATCCAGAACTCTGCTGCCTGTATTCGAACTCACAGCAAATCCCGATCACCCATCACCCCTGTGCTCACTGTTCTCCATTTGCTCCCGGTATGGCAGCACCTTAATTTTAATATTCTCATTCTTGTGCTTGAATCTCTCCATGGCCTCACCCTTCCATTTATTCACTTTCCCCTCTCCAATTCCTATAGAACATAGAGCATTACAGCGCAGTAGAGGCCCTTCGGCCCTCGATGTTGCGCCGACCTGTGAAACCATCTGACCTACACTATTCCATTTTCATCCATATGTCGATCCAATGACCACTTAAATGCCCTTAAAGTTGGCGAGTCTACTACTGTTGCAGGCAGGGCGTTCCACGCCCCTACTACTCTCTGTGTAAAGAAACTACCTCTGACATCTGTCCTATATCTATCACCCTTCAACTTAAAGCTATGTTCCCTCGTGTTTGCCATCACCATCCGAGGAAAAAGGCTCTCACTATCCACCCTGTCCAACCCTCTGATTATCTTATATGTCTCTATTAAGTCACCTCTTCTCCTCCTTCTCTCTAACGAAAACAACCTCAAGTCCCTCAGCCTTTCCTCGTAAGACCTTCCCTCCATACCAGGCAACATCCTAGTAAATCTCCTCTGCACCTTTTCCAAAGCTTCCACATCCTTCCTATAATGCGGTGACCAGAACTGCACGCAATACTCCAGGTGCGGCCGCACCAGAGCTCTGTACAGCTGCAGCATGACCTCGTGGCTCCTAAACTCGATCCCCCCACGAATAAAAGCTAAAACACCATATGTCTTCTTAACAGCTCTATTAACCTGGGTGGCAACTTTCAGGGATTTATGTACCTGGATACCAAGATCTCTCTGCTCATCTACACGACCAAGAATCTTCCCATTAGCCCAGTATTCTGCAATCCTGTTACTCCTTCCGAAGTGAGTCACCTCACACTTTTCCACATTAAACTCTATTTGCAATCTCTCAGCCCAGCTCTGCAGCCGATCTATGTCCCTCTGTAACCTACAACATCCTTCGGCACTATCCACAACTCCACCGACTTTCGTGTCATCCGCAAATTTACTAACCCACCCTTCTACACCCTCATCCAGGTCATTTATAAAAATGACAAACAGCAGTGGCCCCAAAACAGATCCTTGCGGTACACCACTAGAAACTATACTCCAGGATGAACATTTACCATTAACCACCACACTCTGTCTTCTTTCAGCTAGCCAATTTCTGATCCAAAGCTCTAAATCACCTTCAACCCCATACTTCCGTATTTTCTGCAATAGCCTACCGTGGGGAACCTTATCAAACGCCTTACTGAAATCCATATACACCACATCCACGGCTTTACCCTCATCCACCTGTTTGGTCACCTTGTCAAAAAACTCAATAAGCTTTGTGAGGCACGACCTACCCTTCACAAAACCGTGCTGACTATCTCTAATGAACTTATTCTTTTCAAGATGATTATAAATCCTATCTCTTGTAACCTTTTCCAACATTTTACCCACAACCGAAGTAAGGCTCACAGGTCTATAATTACCAGCACTGTCTCTACTCCCCTTCTTGAACAAGGGGACAACATTTGCTATCCTACAGTCTTCCGGAACTATTCCTGTCGACAATGACGACATAAAAATCAAGGACAAAGGCTCTGCAATCTCCTCCCTGGCTTCCCAGAGAATCCTAGGATAAATCCCATCTGGCCCAGGGGACTTATCTATTTTCACACTTTCCAAAATTGCTAACACCTCCTCCTTGTGAACCTCAATCCCATCTAGCCTAGTAGTCTGTATCTCAGTATTCTCCTCGACAACATTTTCTTTCTCCACTGTAAATACTGACGAAAAAATATTCATTTAACACTTCCCCTATCTCCTCCGATTCCACACACAACTTCCCACTACTATCCTTGATTGGCCCTAACCTATCACTAGTCATTCTTTTATTCCTGATATACCGATAGAAAGCCTTAGGGTCTTCTTTGATCCTATCCGCCAATGACTTCTCGTGTCCTCTCCTTGCTCTTCTTAGCTCTCCCTTTAGATACTTCCTGGCTAGCTTGTAACTCTCAAGCGCCCTAACTGAGCCTTCACGTCTCATCCGAACATAAGCCTTCTTCTTCCTCTGGACAAGCTCTTCAACTTCTTGAGTAAACCACGGCTCCCTCGCTCGACAACTTCCTCCCTGCCTGACAGGTACATACTTATCAAGGACACGCAGTAGCTGCTCCTTGAATAAGCTCCACATTTCGATTGTGCCCATCCCCTGCAGTTTCCTTCCCCATCCTACACATCCTAAATCTTGCCGAATCGCATCATAATGTCCTTTCCCCCAGCTATAATTCTTGCCCTGCTGTATATGCCTGTCCCTGCCCATCGCTAAGGTAAACTTAACCGAATTGTGATCACTATCACCAAAGTGCTCACCAACTTCTAAATCTAACACCTGGCCGGGTTCATTACCCAGTACCAAATCCAATGTGGCATCGCCCCTGGTTGGCCTGTCTACATACTGTGTCAGAAAACCCTCCTGCACACACTGGACAAAAACTGACCCATCTAAAGTACTCGAACTATAGTATTTCCAGTCAATATTTGGAAAGTTAAAGTCCCCCAAAACCACTACCCTGTTACTCTCGCTCCTGTCAAGAATCATCTTTGCTCTCCTTTCCTCTACATCTCTGGAACTATTTGGAGGTCTATAGAAAACTCCCAACAGGGTGACCTCTCCTCTCCTGTTTCTAACCTCGGCCCAGACTACCTCAGTAGACGAGTCCTCAAACGTCCTTTCTGCCGCTGTAATATTTTCCATGATTAACAATGCCACACCACCCCGCCACCCCCCCCCCCCTTTCACCCTCTTCTCTGTTCTTAGTGAAACATCTAAATCCCGGAACCCGCAACATCCATTCCTGTCCCTGCTCTACCCATGTCTCTGAAATGGCCACAACATCGAGATCCCAGGTACCAACCCATGCTGAAAGCTCACCCACCTTATTCCGGATGCTCCTGGCGTTGAAGTGGACACATTTTAAACCAAGCTCTTGCTTGCCAGTGCCATCTTGTGTCCTTATAACCTTATCCCTGACCTCACTACTCTCAACATCCTGCACACTGGAACTACAATTTAGGTTCCCATCCCCCTGCTGAATTAGTTTAAACCCCCCCGAAGAGCACTAGCAAATCTCCCCCCCAGGATATTGGTACCCCTCTGGTTCAGGTGAAGACCATCCTGTTTGTAGAGGTCCCACCTACCCCAGAAAGAGCCCCAATTATCTAGGAAACCAAAACCCTCCCTCCTGCACCATCCCTGCAGCCACGTGTTCAACTCCTCTCTCTCCCTAATCCTCACTTCGCTAGCACGTGGCACGGGCAACAACCCAAAGATAACAACTCTGTTTGTTCACGCTCTAATCTTCCACCCTAGCTCCCTGAATTTCTGCCTTAAATCCCCATCTCTCTTCCTACCTATGTCGTTGGTGCCTATGTGGACCACGACTTGGGGGTGCTCCCCCTCCCCCTTGAGGATCCCAAAAACACGATCCGAGACATCACGTACCCTAGCACCTGGGAGGCAACACACCAACCGTGAGTCTCTCTCGTTCCCACAAAACCTCCTATCTGTTCCCCTACCTATGGAGTCCCCAATGACTAATGCTCTGCTCCTCTTACCACTTCCCTTCTGAGCAACAGGGACAGACTCTGCGCCAGAGACCTGTATCCCATTGCCTATCCCTGGTAAGTCGTCTCCCCCAACAGTATCCTAAACGGTATACCTGTTGTTGAGGGAAACGGCCACAGGGGATCCATGCACTGCCTGCTGGTTCCCTCTCCTTCCCCTGACGGTAACCCATCTACCTTCTTCTTTTACCTGAGGTGTGACTTCCTCCCGATAACTCCTATCAATAATCCCCTCCGCCTCCCGAATGATCCGAAGTTCCTCCAGCTCCAGCTCCAGTTCCCTAACGCGGTCCTCGAGGAGCTGGAGCTGGGTGCACTTCCCGCAGATGCAGTCAGCAGGGACACCCTTGGCGACCCTACCTCCCACATTCTGCAGGAGGAACATTCAACTGCCTTAACCTCCATTCCCACTATTATAAATTCCCAAGTTTTTAACCAATCACACGATAAAACAAGAAGAGAAATAGAAAAAGCCTTACCTTACCTACACACAACCGAGTCCTTTTTTTTTGGTAAGAAGAGGAGGGCGGGTGGGAGACACTGCAAGAGTAGTGTCTCGGGTTCAGAAACAGCCCAAATATATAGGTTTCTACTTACCCAGCAGTCCCTGCTCCACCGAAACCCCCGATGAAATTGACTTCCCAGCTGTATTCCTGCAAATCTTTCGACTTCAATCTTTTTTCAGTTCTCATTGTAAAGTGAATTTCTTTCCCTCTGTATCTGTCCCGAGCCACGATTTTAGACTCTGCAGAGAGACTGCTGCTGACGGTACAGAATTGGGATCCAAAAAGAGATGTGAATCGCACAGCCGGCCACTTCCATTGCGGTCTGCACAATATCCCATGCTGGGTGGGGCTCCAGCCCAGTCACATCATCTATGTGCTGTCAGCGTGGTCTTCACAGCCGGCCACCTCTACTATGCCCTGCACAGTGTCCCAAGCTGCGCAGGGCACTAGCTCAATTGTACCCTGTATGTGTTGCACCTTTGAGGGTGGATTTGAAAGTGATGTCAATGTACCATACCAGCAGCTTTGATGTACTTCTTTAAACTTTTTCTGTGCATGTCCACTGACAGCCTGTGTTAGTCACTCACCGCTGAACATACATTCAGTAGCAAAAGGAAACCCCACTGGTGTTATTTAAAAGGACCAGGCATCTAGCCTACAGGCTTTTGACTTACTTCTGCTATTGTAAAGTTAGTGGAGGTGTAGTGGATGTTTTTCTGGAGGTTGTGTTGTGAGCTGCTGCAAACATTCAGGGACATTTGTGAACTATACAGTAAATGGAAAAGTCCTGGGGAAAATTGATGTCCCGAGAGATTTGCGTGTTCAGGTCCATTGTTCATGAAGGAGGCAACGCAGGTCAATAGAGTGGTCAAGAAGGCATTCGGCATGCTTTCCTTCATCGGATGGGGTATTGAGTACAAGAGTTGGCAGGTCATGTTACAGTTGTATAGGACTTTGGTTCGGCCACATTTGGAATACTGCGTGCAGTTCTGGTCGCCACATGACCAAAAGGATGTAGATGCTTTGGAGAGGGCGCAGAGGAGGTTCACCAGGATGTTGCCTGGTATGGAGGGCGCTAGCTATGAAGAGAGGTTGAGTAGATTAGGATTATTTTCATTAGAAAGACAGAGGTTGAGGGGGGACCTGATTGAGGTGTACAAAATCATGAGAGGGATAGACAGGTTGGATAGGAAGAACCGTTTTCCCAGAGTGGGGGATTGAATTACTAGGGGTCACGAGTTCAAAGTGAGAGGGGAAAAGTTCAGGGGGGATATGCGTGGAAAGTTCTTTACGCAGAGGGTGGTGGGTGCCTGGAACGCGTTGCCAGCGGAGATGGTAGACGCGGGCACGATAGCGTCTTTTAAGATGTATCTAGACAGATACATGAATGGGCAGGAAGCAAAGAGATACAGAGCCTTAGAAAATAGACGACATGTTTAGATAGAGGATCTGGATCGGCACAGGCTTGGCGGGCCGTAGGGCCTGTTCCTGTGCTGTAATTTTCTTAGTTCTTAGTTCTTTGTGTACAGAGGATTTGGTGACCCAACTCTGGACGACGTATGGGGACTGTAGTTACAGTGTCTCTGGGTCTGTAACATGACCAACAAATGGAGCAGATGCTGCGGAGAGGGGAAGCTCTGGAAAGAGAGAGGAGGAGAGGGCTCATCCCTGCCCACCCCGGGTGCTCCAAGAGCACTTTTCCTACCTACACCTAACCCAGCAGCAATGTGTGAGGTGACTCTGATTCAATAAGGAGGTTGTCACAGAGCTGTGTCACCTCCTGTAACACAACCTGGAGCCTCACACCAGGGTGAGGACGGAGTTGTCAGTGGTTGTTAAGCTCACAGTTTCATTGAGCTTCTATGTATCTGGATATTCACAGGCAGGAGCAGGTGACATATCCAACATGGAGTGGTAGAAATTGATGGAGTCATTTGCAACACAGAAAGAGGCCATTCAGCCCCTCACTGCCAGATTACTTTGCAACAATCCAGTCAGCCCCACTCTCCCACTCCCCCGCTCAACCCCCATATCTCTGCAAGTTCATTTCCTTCAGGTTTCCATCCAGTTTCCTTTTGAAATCTTTGATTGTCTCGGCTTCCACCATCCTCACGGGCAGTGAGTTCCAGCTCATTACCATCCACTGTGTAAAAAGGTTCCTCCTCATATTCCCCTGCATATGTTAACCAAAACCTTCCATCTGTGCCCCCTGGTCCGCGTTGCATCAGTTAATGGGAACAGTTTTTCCTTGTCTATCTTAGCTAAGTCTATCATAATCATGTGCACCTCTATCAAATCTCTCTCAATCTCCTTTTCACCAGGGAGAACAACTCCATCTTCTCCGAACTCACTTTGTAACTAAACTCCCATCCCTGGAATCATTCTGGTAAATCTCCTCTGCACCCTGTCAAGGACTTTCACATCCTTCCTACAGTCTGGTGACCAGAACAGGGCACAGTTCTCTTGTTGGGGTCTCACCAAAGCTTTGTAAAGTTTCAGCTAAACCGCCCTGATTTTGTATATTTGCCTCTAATGATGAAGCCCAAGATCTGATATGTTTTGCTAAACACTCTGCTAATATGTCCTGCCACCTTCAAAGATCAATGCATATGGAGCCCCAGGTCCTTCTGTTCCTGCACAATCTTTTGAACTGTGTCATTAAGTCTATAATAAAAGCAAAATACTGCGGATGCTGGAAATCTGAAACAAAAACAAGAAATGCTGGATTCACTCAGCAGGTCTGGCAGCATCTGTGGAAAGAGAAGCAGAGTTAACGTTTCGGGTCAGTGACCCTTCTTCGGAACTGACAAATATTAGAAAAGTCACAGATTATAAACAAGTGAGGTGGGGGTTGGGCAAGAGATAACAAAGGAGAAGGTGCAGATTGGACCAGGCCACATAGCTGACCAAAAGGTTACGGAGCAAAGGCAAACAATATGTTAATGCTGTGTTGAATGACAAAGCATTAGTACAGATTAGGTGTGAATATACTGAATATTGAACAGCAGCAAGTGCAAACCTGAAGAAAAACAACATGAAAAAAACAGTGGGTAAGCAAACTGAACAAACTGAGATGAAATGAAATAAATGCAAAAAAAGATTGTAAAAAATGTAAAAAGGAATGTAAAAAAAAAAAGGAAGAAAAAATAACTAAAAATGACTAAAAATGAAAGTAAAGTGGGGGGCTGTCATGCTCTGAAATTATTGAACTCAATGTTCAGTCCGGCAGGCTGTAGTGTGCCTAATCGTAGATGAGATGCTGTTCCTCGAGCTTGCGTTGATGTTCACTGGAACACTGCAGCAATCCCAGGACAGAGATGTGAGCATGAGAGCAGGGGGGAGTGTTGAAATGGCAAGCAACCGGAAGCTCAGGGTCCTGCTTGCAGACTCAGCTCAGTCCGCAAGCAGGACCCTGAGCTTCCGGTTGCTTGCCATTTCAACACTCCCCCCTGCTCTCATGCTCACATCTCTGTCCTGGGATTGCTGCAGTGTTCCAGTGAACATCAACGCAAGCTCGAGGAACAGCATCTCATCTACCGATTAGGCACACTACAGCCTGCCGGACTGAACATTGAGTTCAATAATTTCAGAGCATGACAGCCCCCCACTTTACTTTCATTTTTAGTCATTTTTAGTTATTTTTTCTTCCTTTTTTTTGACATTCCTTTTTACATTTTTTACAATCTTTTTTTGCATTTATTTCATTTCATCTTAGTTTGTTCAGTTTGCTTACCCACTGTTTTTTTCAGGTTGTTTTTCTTCAGGTTTGCACTTGCTGCTGTTCAATATTCAGTATATTCACACCTAATCTGTACTAATGCTTTGTCTTTCAACACAGCATTAACATATTGTTTGCCTTTGCTCCGTGACCTTTTGGTCAGCTATGTGGCCTGGTCCAATCTGCACCTTCGCCTTTGTTATCTCTTGCCCAACCCCCACCTCACTTGTTTATAATCTGTGACTTTTCTAATATTTGTCAGTTCCGAAGAAGGGTCACTGACCCGAAACGTTAACTCTGCTTCTCTTTCCACAGATGTTGCCAGACCTGCTGAGTGAATCCAGCATTTCTTGTTTTTGTGTCATTAAGTCTATGTTGTCTTCCTATTCTTTCTGACAAAATACATTACCTCACACTCCTCTTTATTAAATTCTACCTGCCACTTCTATGCCCATTCTGCTAGCCTATCTATATCATGTTGTAGGTGGTTTGTATCACCCTCACTGTTCTCCACTCCTCCAAGGTTGCAATCATCAGAAAAAATATAAATTCTACTCCGTATTCCAAGATCCGTGTCATTTTTATCCGGCAAAAAAACAACTGTGGTCCTAGCACTGACCATTGTGTAACATCAATGTCGACCATCCTCCAGTCTGAAAAATAACCATTTAACACATTTCTCTTTTTGCTGTCCTTAGAACAATTTTTGATCCAATTAGATGCTATTCCATGAGCTTCAATTTTGTTAACCAAGCTTGTGTGTGGTTCTTAATCAAATACTTTCATAAAATCCAGGTAGGCACCATCCACCACATCCCCTTCATCAACCTTCTCTGATCATCGAAATAAATTCAATTAGCCCATCAAGCATAATCTGCCTTTTAGAAATCCGTGCTGACACTCCTTAATTAACTCAAACCTCTCCAAGTGTGTGTTGTCCTTTTTCAATGATCATTGTTTCTAAAACCTTACTCACCACTGATGTTACACTAACTGACCAGTAGTTACTAGGCCTGTGTGTTGCCCATTGATAATTCTGGGATGTGAGCATGACCATCTATGTCATCATTTTCTCCCTCAGCAGGGAGAAGCAGGATGAGAGATCCCGTGGCTTTGTCAGGATAGCGGGATTCCTGATGGTGTAGGTGGCTCTGCGGGGTCTCCATGTCAACGGGGAGAGGTACAGGAACTGAAAGGACTCTCACTCCATTAATGTACAGTTGGTGTGTGAGCATGCCCAGTAAATCATGTTGGTGAATGTCCACTATCGTGGCAGCAGCCACCATACCTTCATTCTGAAGCAGACAACCAGTCCCAACACTGCGGGTCTCCATGCAGAACCAGAATGACACTCCTCGGAGACAAAGGAAACCCCCCTCTATACCCAACTCATGTTTCTACAACCCCAAACCATCTCCCACCACCAACCAAACGCACACAATTAACGTGTGTAAAATGTGAGCAATGGAGTCACCAGGAACATGTTGGAACTGACCATCGGTGTGATGAAGCTTTACTTCCGATGTCTGAACCGCTCGGGGGGTGTCCTCCAGTACACACTGGAGCAGGTGCCCACGTTCATGGTGTTCTGCTGCACCCTTCATTTCATCACCATCACGAGGACACAGGCATTGGCAGCAGGAATCCGGAGGCCACCTCAGGAGAATGAGGAGGAGGCAGGGAGGATATTTTCTGGATGCCTTCCACCAGGACAGGCTGTCGGAGAGTCCCTGCTAAGATTCAGTTTCCTATAGGACAACTTCCCTTTCCCACAATGAATCCCCCATTCTCCACCATTACACCCGTCTGAGACGCCCCATCAAGTGTTATTCCAGCACAAAAGGAACTATTCAGTCCACGTGTCTGCGTCACCTTTCCGAATGAGCAATTCACCTAATCCCATTCCCTGCCTTCTTCCCATAATCCTGCACATTCTTCCTTCTAATACACCAAATTATTCAGCTTTAGCATGTTTGTAGATGTGGTCACCCAAGAGCTGAAGATTATGCAGGGAGAGAAGGAATTGGTGATCCCCAGACAGTCAAAAAGAATCAGGCAGGGAGTGCTGCAAACCCTTCAGTGCATCTCACTCTCCAACAGGGATTCAGTTCAGAATACTGAGGAAAGTGATGCTTCACCTGGGGGGCGCAGCCAGAGCCAAATCCGTGTCAACACGGTTGGCAGAGCTGCAGAGCGGGGTAGAGGGATGACTGGAAGAGCCATAGTGATCAGTAGTCAGGGGAACAGGCAGGTGTTTATGTGGCCACAGACGCGAATCGAGGATGGTGTGCTGCTTCCCTGGTGCCAGGGTCAAGGATGTCACTGAGCGACTGCAGAGCATCCTGAAGGAGAAGGGGAACAGCCAGCTGTCATGGTCCACATCGGAACCAGCAACAGAGGTAGAAAGAGGAATGTCGTCCTGCAGTCAGAATTTATGGAGCTAGGGAAGAAATTAGGCCAGCAGGACCTCAAAGTAGTAACTTCTGGATTAGTCCCAGTGCCATGCACAGCTGAGTATAGAAATAGAAAACTAAAACAGATGAATGCGTGGCTGGGAAGACGGTGCAGGAGGGAGGGATACAGATTCCTGGATATTGGGACCGGCTCTGAAGGAGATGGGACCTGTACAGGCCTGACTGGTTACACCTGATTGGAGCCGGGACTGAGTTACTTGCAGAACGTTTTGCTCGTGCCGTCGGGGAGGGTATAAACTAGTTTTGCAGGGGGGTGGGGACCTGAGGGTAGACTCAGTTGGGACAAAACCTGAAATGAAAATAGAAGGCAGAAAATTAATGGATGAGTTTAGAAAACAGAGGAAAAGAGGGTTAGAATTTTTTTTAAGTGTTTGGCTGTGCTCAAGGGTATCTATTTCAATGCAAGAAGTATAGCAAATAAAGCAGATGAGCTGAGGGCAAGGTGGACAGGTGGCAGTATGATATCATAGCTATCACAGAAACATAGCTGAAGGAGGGACAGGAATGGCAGCTCAACGTTCCTGGTTACAGGGTTTTCAGACACAATAGGGAGGGGTTAAAGAAAGGAGGGGAAGTGGCAATTTCGGTCAAGACATCTATTGCAGCTGTGAGGAGGGATGAAATGTTGGAAGGTTCATCAACTGAGGCAATATGGATTGAGCTAAGGAACCAAAAAGGGGCAATCTCACTGCTGGGAGCATGATCCCGTCAGCCAAACAGTCCGAGGGAGATAGAAGAGCAGATATGTAGGCAAGTCTCTGAGAAGTGCAAGAACAATAGGGCAGTAATAGTAGGGGATTTTAATTACCCCAATATTAACTGGGATAATTTTAGTATGAAAAGAATTAATGGAACAGAAATCTTGAGGTGCATTCAGGAGAACGTTTTTGGCCAGGATGTAACAAGTCCAACAACAGAGGGTGCAGTTTTAGACATTGTTTTTGGAAATGAAGATGGGCAGGTGGAAGGAGTGGCAGGAAAGAGCATTTTGGTGGGAGTGATAATAATTCAGTTAGTTTTAACTTAATTATGGAACAGGACAAGAGATACATCAGGAGTTAGAGTTCTCAATGGGGAAAGGTGAATATTACTAAACTGAGGAGCGAAAGTGGACTGGAAACAGCTGTTTGAAGGTAGTTCAGTCTCACAGCAGTGGGAGGCATTCAAAGGGAAGATTCAAAAGGTTCAGGATAAACATGTTCCCACAAAGAAAAAGGGTGAGGCGGCCAAATCTCGAGTCCCATGGATGTCAAGGAGCCGACAAGGTAGGATAACGCAGAAAAGGAAAGCTTCTGTCCGACACTGAGAACTTAATACTGCAGAAAGCCGAGAGGAGTATAGAAAGTGGAGGGGTCAAATCAAAAAGGAAGTTAGGAAAGGAAAGTGAAGGTATGAAAGAATATTGGCAAGCAAAATCAAGGTGAACCCAAAGATGTTTTCTCAATACATTAAGAGGAAGAGGATAACTAAGGGGAGAGTAGGACCCATAATAGATCAGAAAGGTAACCTTTGTATAAATGTGGAAGATATTGGACTGGTTCTTATTGAGCACTTTGCGTATGTCTTCAGAAAAGAGGGGGGATTTAGATATTGTCGTTAAGGAGGAAAAGTGTGAATTATTGGATATGATAAACAGAGGGAGAGAGGAAGTATTAATGGGATTAGCATCCTTGAAAGTTGAAACATCACCAGAGCCGGATGAAATGGACCCAGGCTGCTCAAAGAAGCAAGAAATGAAATAGCAGATGGTCTGCCTACCATCATTTCCCAATCTCACTAGATACAGTTGTGATGCTGGAGTATTGGAGAATTGCTAACGTTGTACCTCTGTTTAAAAATGGAGTGAAGGATTGTCTGAATAATGACAGGCTAGTCAGTCTAACCTCAGTAGTGGGCAAATTATTGGAATCTATTCTGAGAGACGGGATAAACTGTCATTTAGAAAGGCACAGGTTTATCAAGGATAGTCAGCATGGATTTGTTAAGTGACTCTCTTGTTTGACCAAATTGATCGAATTTTTTGAAGCTGTTACAAGGAATATAGATGAGGGTAGTGCAGTTGATGTGGTCTACATGGATTTTAGCAAGGCTTCTGACAAGGTCCCACATGACAGACTGGTTCAAAAAATAAAATCCCATGGCATCCAGAGAAATGCAGCAAGGCGGATACACAATTGGCTCAGTGGCAGGAAACACAGGGTAATTATTGACAAGTATTTTTGCGACTGGAGGACTGTCCCCATTGTCATTCCACAGGGCTCAGTAATGGGTCCCCTGCTTTCTGTGGACTATATTAAAAAGTTAGACGTAAATTTAGGGGTATGATCAAGACTTTTGCAGACGACACAAAGATTGGCCATGCGGTGGATAGCGAGAAGGATAGCTGTAGGCTGCAGGAAGATATTGACGGTCTGGTCAGATGGGCAGAAAAATGGGAATCGACCTGGATAAGTGTGAGGTGATGCTATTGGGAAGCTCAAACAAGCAAAGGAATACACGATTACTAGGACAATACTGAGAAGTGTAGAGGAAGTACGGGACTTTGGAGTGAATGCCCACAGATCCCTGAAGATAGCAGGACAGGTCAATAAGGCAGTTAAGAATGCATATGGAATCATTTCCCTTTTTAGCTGAGGTATAGAATGTAAGAGCTGGGAGGTTATGCTGGAACTGTCTTAATCATTGGTTAGGCCACAACTTGAATACTGTGTGCAGTTCTGGTAACCACATTACAGAAAGGATGTAATTGCGCTAGAAAGGGTACACAGGAGATTTACGAGGATGTTGCCAGGACTGGAAAAATGCAGCTATGAGGAAAGATTGGATAGGCTGGGGTTGTTCTTCATGGAACAGGGAAGGCTTGAGGGGAGATCTGATTGAAATGAACAACAGTTTGTGGGGCCTGGATTGAGTGGAGGTGAAGGGTCTATTCACGTTAGCGGAAATGTCAGTGACTAGGGGACATAGATTTAAAGTGATTGGTAGAACTTTCAGAAGGGAGTTGAGGAAAAACATGCTCACCCAGAAATAAAAAATTGCGTCGGTGACAGGAAGCAAAGGGTAATTGTTGACGGGTATTGACTGGAGGACTGTTACCAGTCGTGTTCCAGAGGGCTCGGTACTGGGTGCCATGCTTTTAGTGAGGGTCTGTAACTCACTTCATGAAAGGATGGTTGAGGCAGAAACCCTCGACTCATTCAAAAGGAGTCTGGATGTGCACCTCAAGTGTCATAATCTGCAGGGCTACGGATCAAGTGCTGGAATGTGGGATTAGAATAGGTGGATAACATTTCGGCTGGCACAGACACGATGGGCCAAGTTGCCTCTTTCTGTGCCTTAAATTGTCTACGATTCTATGATTCTACAACACGAAACACGCTATCCTCGTTAACACTCCCAATTCTGTCAACAAACTATCAAGGTTATCAGAGATGATTTTCCATGAAGCTATCCCTGCTGCTTGTCATTTATTAAGACATGATTTTACAAGTAAGAAATATTTTTGTGCTGGGTTATGGCCTCCAGAATTTTCCATGAATCAACATCAGACTGATAGTTACAAGGCTTATCAAACCTCTCCTTCTTTAAACAGGGTGTAACATTTACAGCCCTTTACTTCGCTGGCATCATTTTTTAAAATTCATTCATGGGTTGTGGACATCACTGGCCAGGCCAGCATTTATTGCCCATCTCTAATTGACCATGCAAAGGTGGTGGTGAGCTGCCTTCTTGAACCACTGCAGTCCATGTGGGGTAGGTACACCCACAGTGCTGTTAGGAAGGAAGTTGCAGTATTTTAACCCAGCGACAGTGAAAGAACGGCAAGATAGTGTCAAATCAGCATGGTGTGTGGCTTGGAGGGGAACTTGCAGGTGGTGGTGTTTCCATACATCTGCTGCCCTTGCCCTTCTATATGGTAGAGGTTGTGTGTTTGGAAGGTGCTGTCTAAGGAGCCTTGGTGTGTTGCTTCAGTGCATCTTGTAGATAGTACACACTGCTGCCACTGTGCTTCGGTGGTGGAGGGAGTGAATGTCGTGGATGGGGTGCCAAACAAGCGGGCTGCTTTGTACTGGATGGTGCCGAGCTTCTTGAGTGTTGTTGGAGCTGCACCCATCCAGGCAGGTGGAGAGTATTCCATCACACTCCTGACTTGTGCCTTCTAGATGGTGGACTGGCTTTGGGGAGTCAGGAGGTGAGTTAATCGCCTCAGCATTCCTCGCCTATGGCCTGCTCTTTGAGCCATGGTATTTATATGGCTACTCCTGTTCAGTTTCTGGTCAATGGTAGCCCCTAGGATGTTGATAGTGGTGGATTCAGCTTTGGTAATGTCATTGAATGTCAAGGGAGATGATTAGATTCTCTCTTGTGGAAGATGGTCATTGCCTGGCACTAGTGCAGTGCGAATGATACTTGCCAATTAGCAGCCCAAGCCTTGATATTGTCCAGGTCTTGTTGCATTTCTACACAGACTGCTTCAGTATTTGAGGAGTCACGAATGGTGCTGAAAATTGTGCAATCATCAGCCAACATCCCCACTTCTGGTCTTGTGATTGAAGGAAGGTCATTGATGAAGCAGCTGAAGATGGTTGGGTCTCGGAAACTACCCTGAGGAACTCCTGCAGTGATGTCCTGGAGTTGAGATGATTGACCTGCAACAACCACAACCATCTTCCTTTGCGTTCGGTATGACTCCAACCAGCAGAGAGATTTCCCGCTGATTCCCACTGACTCCATTTTTGCTCTGGCTCCTTGATGCCATACTCAGTCAAATGCTGCCTTGATGTCAAGGCAGTCACCTCTTGAATTCAGCCCCTTTGTCCATGTTTGAACCAAGGCTGTAATGAGGTCAGGAGCTGTGTGACCCTGGCGGAACCCAAACTGAACGTCACTAAGTAGGTTATTGCTAAGCAAGTACTGTTTGATAGCATTGTCGATGACACCTTCCATCACTTTACTGATGATTGAGAATAGGCTGATGGGGCGGTAATTGGCCGGGTTGGACTTGTCCTGCTTTTTGTGTACAGGAAATAGCTGGGCAATTTTTTACATTGACGGGTAGATGCCAATGTTGCAGCTGTACTTGAACAGTTTGATGGGGGAACGCAAGTTCTGGAGCACAGGTATTCAGTACTATTTCAGGAATATTGTCAGGGCCCATAGCCTTTGCAGTATCCCGTGCCTTCAATCGTTTCTTGATATCACGCTGAGTGAATCCAACCCTGAGAAGCAGTACTGTATACTCCCCTCCACCTCCAGTCTGAACAATGACTGTTCACCACTTCTCTCTGCTTTCTGTCCCTGAGTCAGTGTCATATCCACACTATCACTGTCACATAAATCCATGTCATGACAAGTCTATGAAATATCCACACTATCACTGTCACATTAATCCATGTCATGACAAGTCTATGAAATGTCAGTTGATCACAGGCCGTTTGAAAATCTATATACATAAGTGGATATACATGAGTAGGGGCGGAAGATGTTGATAAGGTTCTTAATGAGCACTTTGTATCTCTCTTAACAAAAGAGGGGAACGATGCAGATACTGTGGTTAAGGGGGAGGAGTGTGAATTATTGGATGTGATATACATAGGGAGAGAGGAAGTATTAATGGGATTAGCATCTTTGAAAGTTGATAAATCACCAGGGCCAGATGAAATGTATTCCAGGCTGTCAAAAGAAGTGAGAGAGGAAATAGCAGAGGGTCTGACCATCATTTTCCAATCCTCACTGGATACAGGTGTAGTGCCAGAGGATTGGTGAAGTGTTAACATTGTACCTCTTTAAAAATGGAGCAAGAGATAGACCGAATAATTGCAGGCCAATCAGTGTAATCTCAGTAGTGGGCCAATTATTGGAATGTATTCTGAGAGACAGGATAAACTGTCACTTAGAAAGGCTCAGGTCTATCAAGGACAGTCAGCATGGATTTGATAAGGGAAGATATTGTTTGACCAACTTGATTGAATTTTTCGAAGAAGTCGCAAGGATGATAGATGAGGGTAGTGCAGATGATATGGTCTCCGTGGATTTTGGCAAGGCTTTTGACAAGGTCCCATGTGGCATACTAGGTAAAACAAATAAAGTCCCATGGAATCCAGGGAAATGCAGAAAGCTGGATACAAAATTGGCTCAGTGACAGGAAACAAAGGGTAATTGTTGACGGGTGACTTTCTGACTTGAGGTCTGTTTCCAGTGGCGTTCCACAGGGCTCAGTACTGGGTCCCCTGCTTTTTGCAGTATATATTAACGATTTGAACGTAAATGTAGGGGGCATGATCAAGATGTGTGCAGATGGAACACAGATTGGCCATGCGGTAGGTAGCGAGGAGGATAGCTAGGCTGCAGGAAAATATTGATGGCAGAAAAGTGACAAATAGAATTCAGCCTGGTTAAGTATGAGACGATGCAATTGAGGAGGTCAAACAAGGCAAAGGGATAGACGATCAATCGGAAAATACTGAGAAGTGTAGAGGAAGTGAGGGACCTTGGAGAGAATGTCCACTGATGTCCTGAATGTAGCAGGTCAGGTCGATAAGGTTGTTAAGAAGGCATATGGAATCCTTTCCTTTATTAGCTGAGGTATAGAATACAAGAGCAGTGAGGTTTTGCTGGAACTGTATAAATCATTGGTTGGGCCACAACCTGAGTACTCTGCAGTTCTGGTCACCTAATTACACAAAGGATGGAATTGCGCTGGAGAAGGTACAGAGGAGATTTACAAGGATGTTTGCCAGGACTGGAAAAATGCAGCTATGAAGAAAGATTAGACAGGTTGGGGTTGTTCTACTTGGAACAGAGAAGGCTGAAGGGAGATCTGATTGAAATGGACATAATTTTGTTGGGTCTGGATAGAATGGAGGTGAAGAGTCTATTCACCTTAGCAGAGAGATCAGTGACTAGGGGGCAGTAACTTAAAGTGCTTGGTAGAAGGATTAGCGGGGAGTTGAGGAGCAACTTGTCCACCCAAAAATACAAAATGGGCTCAGTGGCAAGAAACAAAGGGTAATTGTTATAATAAAAGCAAAATACTGCGGAAGCTGGAAATCTGAAGTAAAAACACGAAATGCTGGAAATACTCGGCAGGTCTGGCAACATCTGTGGAGGGAGAAGCAGAGTTAACGTTTCAGGTCAATGATGAAGGGTCACTGACCTGCAACGTTAACTCTGCTTCTCTCTCCACAGATGCTGCCAAACCTGCTGAGTATTTCCAGCATGTCTTGTTTTTATTAAAGTGTAGTTGTTGACGGATATTTTACTGACCTGAGGACTGTTGACAGTGGCGTTCCACAGGGTTCAGTATTGCATCCCCTGTTTATAGTGAGAGTCTGGAAATTACTGCCTGAAAGGATAGTTGAAGCAGAATCCCTCCACTCAGTGAAAAGGAATCTGGATGTTCACCTCAAGTGTCATTATCTGCAGGGCTATGGATCAAATGCTAGAAGATGGGATTAGAATAGGTGGATCATTTTTCGGCCGGTGCAGACACAATGGGCCAAATGACCTCTTTCTGTATCTTAAACTTTCTATGATTATATTAATGAAACAATCACAGTTACGTCCTCAACGAACTTGATGAAGATTTTCAGGAATGATATTTCATTAACCTTTCCGTGCTGCTTGTCATTTATTATCCCGTGTTTTACAAACAGGATATATTTATGTGTTGGGTTATGACCTCTAGAATTTTCCAACAACCAACATTAGACTGATAGTTACAGGGTTTACCCAACCTCTCCTTTTTAAACAGGGTGTAACATTGACAATCCTCCAGACCTCTGGCGTCACTCCCATATCCAAGGATGACTGAAAGATTTTGTCCAATGCTTCTGTCATTTCCACCATTCCTTCCTTCAGTAACCCTCACAAAACCCATGCAGACTGGGTGAATGTTCTACTTTATTGTGGTACAAAAAGTGTTGAATTGAAAGGGGTTAACTGAACCTGTTTGTTCATTGACTGTAAATAATGTCAGTCTCCATGGACCCTAATGGTGTCACTGGAGGGTTTCCCTCTTCTATTAATACAGGACTCCTTTCAATGTGCTTTCCGAAAGTGTTAGCGGGACCATCAGCTCCGGCACTAAAAGGGATCCGTGGGCTGCAGAGAGCGGGAGAGGAGAGATCAGAATCTGAATAATAGATTGGAATGTTACAGCAATGGAGCAGAATCTGAGAACAATAGATTGGAATGTTACAGCAATGGGTCAGAATCTGAGAACAATAGATTGGAATGTTACAACAATGGACAGGAGTTTATCCTATTGGTTTGACTATCTTACTGCGGATTATTATTGGATAACATTAGAACAGCGGATTTATTATGCTCTGAAGATGATTCAATGCATTTACTATCCCATCCTCGCTACTATTGGTGTCCCTGGTAAGTCTCTGTATCCAACTATTAGATTCATAAACCATATTTCACTGATTTAGTGTTCTTGCCATTTAAATCGTGAGAAGACTGAAACCATTATCTTCCGTTTCTGTCACAACTCCATTCCCTGTCCATGATCTGCATCCCCCTCGCTGGCCATTGTCTCAGGCTGAATCAGGAAATTTACAACCTCTGGTATCTACTTAATGCTGAGCTGAGTTCATCCCCATATTCTCTCCATCCCCAGCCCGGCCAATTGTTATGGCCATGTGAGAAGGGGTCAGAGTGGCTCTTCTTTATTTGACCACAACAGTGTTTGTCCTTTATAAACAGTGAATATGCTTAACGTCTCAGTGAGTCTTTTACATCTTACCTTTGGTGTGATGGTGAAGAAACCGATTGGACAGGTTCTCTTGAGTTTAAACATGAAAGAGGTGAGTTTATTAAACTTAACAAGAGAAACCCGATCTGAATAAAATCATAAAAAAACGGAACACACAGTTACACACACAGTCACACGAGAATCACACACACTCAAATAGATTACAGAGTGAGAAGTAAATTTGTGGTTGGATTTGAGTCCTGAATAAATTTCAAAAAACTCATTCTGTAATGTTGGGCGATTCCGTGGTCTTCCAGCTGAAGTAATATTCTTGAAGTCTTTTGCTTGTCGAAGTGCAGTATGTGGCTGGTCCACATTGCTCAGGATTTTCTTTGAGGCTTTCTTCCCCTGGTTACTCTGTCTGCAGCAATAAGTAGGCTTGAGGGGCCCGCAGTCACATGTGGCTTTCAAACTTGTGATGTTAGGTGGAGAGAGAGATGGAGAGAGAGAGAGGGGTCACAGCCCTTCTGCTTCTTCACAGTTTGAATCATTGGCTTGTCTGTCTTTGTCCAGGGGAAACTCCCAGCTTTCACAGAGATGGACAGAAGGTCTCCTGACTGCCTCAGTGTATTCTCTGGACCCTTCTAATGAGATTCAAGGTTAGAAACTTCTATCTCCCCAGGGCTCAGGATACCAGTATTTATACATGGAGGAGTTTGCTCTTTCAAAGTCAATGTGTCAGGGTAGTCTTGCATGCGGTGTTAATGAATGTAATCTTAGATAATTCAATCACTAGAGCAAGCCAATGATATTGGTCCAGGCTCATCAGACATGTGTCTCCTGTTGTAGGCCTTAGAATGTGAAAATGTGTTTCAGATGCCAATTACGGTGGCCATCTTGGCTGCCAGTTTTTTCAAGGTTAACTGTAGGATTTTTTCTATTAAAAGGTTAGTGTAAGTTTCCAAACGATGAATTAAAATTCCTCATTTGGCATGTTGTGTTATCTTAACACCAGCGCAGCACATGGAAAGAAATGTGATAACGGGAACATTTCATTTCAGAACTGTGGGAAGAAAAAGAAAGAAATATACATGCATTCTCAATAATCACTTCTCAAATTCACACATTAATCTTAGAATTATTGCAGCTGACATTGTCTGTTACAGCTGTACTGATTTAACTTTTTTGACGTTTTGTCTGGGATGGTTATGTGTCGGGTTCGACGCTGGACAATGCATCAACGATTGCATTGTTTACCTTTTCTCTCCTCTAATGAAGTTTTAACTACTCAGGTTCCTGCACCTTAACAATCTTTCTCCCTAAACAGACAGTGTGTAATAAATTGTTTTTTTAGACCCTGTGAGGTGTCTGAGATTTCCTCTGGGCCTTTGTTCTTGCTGGGTTTGCCTTTGAAATTGTTGTGTTTGATTAACTTTGGGTTTGGGACCTGATCATTGTGTTCTTCAGCAGGTAGATCCACACTGACCTTACTTTTAGCTTTCTGGTGAGGTACCCAAGTGCTGTTTACTTTAGGGTACGTTCCCTTCACTTTTCCCTTTACTATGGGAAGAATCATTTTTTTTATCTACCCTATGTCCTCTGGGACATTACTGCTCGCAGGTCTTTGTCCAGCTTTCGCTGCACTCAGCAGCGGCACTTCGACTAGGTGAGGCATCTCCCTCACCATTGACATGCCTTTTTGGGACCTTTCCTTGTCCTTGCACGTTTCTGTAAATGCTGTTAGCAGCCTTTTTAGGCTGCCTCTTTGACCTGCATTTAAGGAGGAGAGCGTAGGGTCTGATGGATCCCACATTTCAGGGTTGGCTATTCGGAGAGTAGGGGGTTCCAGTTGGAATCTTCCTGGCCCTCCTCTAACCTGTCCTCACCGCCCTTTCCAATCCTTCCCTCCTGACTGCCTGACAGATCTGTACTTGGCTGTTCCCTCCACAGCCTTTGCTTTTTGCCTTTGGTCTGGAGTGTCAATTAAATAATGTACCTGACTATTCCTTTTGCCACTCGATATGGACCGCTGAACCGGGATTTCAGGGGTTCACCCTGCAGTGGGAATAGTAACAATACATGGTCTCTGTCCTGAAATGTTTTAGCCTTGGCATTTCTGTCTCCTTACCTTTCCATAGCTGCCTGGGAGGTCTTTAGGTGCTCCCAAAGCATAGAAATGTAGTCTAACATGGACGACTCATCCCTGTGTCCCAAAGACCTCTCCTTGATTAGTTTAAGGGAACCCCTCACCTCGTGTCCATAAACTAATTCAAAGAGACTAAAGCCAGTGGAATCATTGGATAAGTCCCTGGAAACCAACAGGAGAAATCCCAGCCCTTTGTCCCAGTCATGGGGTTGCTCATAGCAGTATGGCCTGATCATTGTCTTTAGGGTCTGATAGTACCGCTCCAAAGCCCCTTGTGACTATGGATGGTAGGCTGAGGACTTTATTTATTTACTTATTTTATTTATTTAGAGATACAGCACTGAAACAGGCCCTTCGGCCCACCGAGTCTGTGCCGACCATCAACCACCCATTTATACTAATCCTACATTAATCACATATTCCTACCACATCCCCACCATCCCTCAACTCCCCTCCCACCAACCTATACTAGGGGCAATTTATAATGGCCAATTTACCTATCAGCCTGCAAGTCTTTGGCTGTGGGAGGAAACCGGATCATTTGGTGAAAACCCACGCGGTCACAGGGAGAACTTGCAAATTCCGCAAAAGCAGTAAACATAATCGAACCCGGGTCGCTGGAGCTGTGAGGCTGCGGTGCTCCAGATTACCTATGACCTTATAAAAAAAATGGACATAAAATGTTTGTCCTGATCCGACTGGATCTCAGCAGGCAGCCCATATAGGGTAAAGAATTGGGTTAGCCCCTTCACAACAGCCTTGGCAGGGATAGTTCTTCGGGTGAATGGCCTCTGGGAATCGGGTCACCACATCCATAATGGTGAGAAGATACTGGTATCCCGTTTTGTTTTCAGCAGGTGACCCCACAATCCACCATCACTCTGCTGAAGGGGTCCCCAAAAGCTGGTATGTGAATTAGGGTGCAGGCTTTATTGCAGGTTGGGGCTTCCCCACAACTTAGCACATGTGACTAGTTTTACAAAACGTCACCACATCTTTGTGAAGTTGTGGCCAGTCAAAATAGTGTCTTCTGCGGGCTTTGATTTTTCATACACCGAAATGTCCATCCATTAGAAGGTCGTGGGTCATTCTTAATATTTCTTTAAGGGACCTCAGCGGCACCACTATCTGGTGAACCACTGTCCACTCTTCATCCTCTGCTCTGTGAGGAGGTCTCCACTTCCTCATCAGCACCTCATTATTTAAATGGTAACACTCTGCAACTCCCTCTGCTTCAGTTTTGGTTTGGACAGTCTGTGCTATTTTTTAACACTGGGTCGGGTTGTTGAACCTCAAATAAGGAAGAACTGTTTAGTACATTCTTTGTCTCCTCTAACTTCCCGAAGAAGGTGTCAGACAACCCGAATGTAGGGTAATCCGTCTGCAGCGTCAGTTCAGGGGATTGTTTGGCCATGGACCGAGTCACCACACAATCAGGGAGAATGTCCGGGACCTTCTCCTGTAACTACTCTGTCTCCCGGACCTCTTTTGGTCTCTCTTGAACTACTGGGGAAGCTGCCACCTTTTCCCCTGTCAGATTATTACCCAGGAGCAGTTCGACCCATCAACAGGTAAACTAGGTACAATCCCCATGGTAAAGGGTCATGAAACTGGGTCACACTCCAAGTGCACCGGATATAAGGGTATGGACATATACTGCCATCCGACACCATTCACTAACGCTCTAGCATTCACTGCACTTTCTTTTTCCCAGCAGAAGGGATTGGGTGGCCCCTGTATCCTTGAGTATGACTATTGTTTTACTTGCCTCACTCAAGGGGTATGTGGTCACTTTTCATTAGGATACAAATTCCTGGTACCTCTCAGGGATTTTGTTTATTTTTCCCGCACTCTCTGTGGTGGGTTTACTGGGTCTGACTGCCGCAGTTGGAGGCACAGCCTGATCTGTTGTGCTTTCCATCAGGTCCCATTATCCTGCACTGATCTGGTGGTCCCTGATTAATGCTACAGGTTTTCCCATAACTTGCAGCATTCAGCTCGATGGTGATCTGCCTTATTCCAATGGAAACGCACAGGTCTTCGGCCATTACTCCTGCTCTCAGTGTCGTCCTATTTGGCCTGAGGATGGTCCCCTGGGTGTCCAGCTTTTCCTCCTTGCCCAAGGCTGATCGGGCTCCTATAACCTTCCCACCTTTTATTCTCGGGTCTTTGTGGTGACTGGGGAAGGGTTTCCCTTTGGGGTTAAGGCTTTGTGTACAAGGGAAAATTCATCAGCCAGAATTGCAACCTGCCTGGCTCTTTGAACCTTTCGTTCCTCTTTGTGCGTTTTAATGGTAGGGAGAGCGAGTTTTTGAACTCCTTGAGATAGATCACCACTCTAAGGTTCAGATTTGTGGGCTGTAATTTGAGTGTTTGTATCCACTGGTCAAATGTAAACACAAAAACTGACTTTAAATCTTCTATAGCTATCTAAAAATGAAACGTTTGGCGAAGACAAATGAGGGTCCAATACAGGCAGAGTCAGGGGAATTTATAATGGTGAACAGAGAAATGGCAGTGAAACTAAATGATTACTTTGTGTCTGTCCTCATTGAGGAAGATACAAGGAAGTTTCCAGGATTAGAGATCCAAGGGATTCGGGAGAATGAGGACATGAAGGAAATTAATATTAGTAAGAATGTTGTATTGGAGAAATTAATGGGGCTGAAGTTTGATGAGGCCCCAGGATCTGATATTCTGCATCCCAGGGTGTGGGAAGAGATAGCTATGGAGATGGTGGCTGCATTGGTGACTATCTTCAAAAATTCTATAGATTCTGGAGCGGTTCCTGCAGATTGGAAGGTAGCAAATGTCACCCCACTATTTAAGCAGGGAGGGAGAGTAAAACCAGGGAATTATAGACCTGCTTTCGTGCATCGGTCGTTGGGAAAATGCTGGGACTGTATTCTAAAGGATGTGATAAATGGACAGTTGGATAATAATCTGTTTGGGCATCGCAAACATGGATTTATGAATGAGAAATCATGTTTGACGAACCTGTTGGAGTTTTTATTGGGGATGTTACTAACAGATTTGATAAAGGGGAGTCGGTGGACGTGTTATACTTGGATTTTCAGAAGGCTTTTGATAAAGTCCCCCACAGGAGGTTGGTTCGCAACATTAAAGCACATGGGATAGGAGGTAATATACTGGCATGGATTAAAGATTGGTTAACAGGCAGAAAACAGTGAGTAGGAGGAAACGGGTCATTCTCACTTTGGCAGGCTGTGATTAGTTGTGTACCGCAAGGATCAGTACTTGGGCCCCAGCTGTTAACAATATATGTCAATGATTTGGATGTGGGGACCAAATGTAATATTTCCAAGTTCGCACATGACACAAAACTAGGTGGGAATGTCTGTTGTGAGGAAGATGCAAAGCGTCTTCAAGGGGATTTGGACAGACATTGTGACTGGGCAAGAACATGGCAGATGGAATATAATATGGACAGATGTGACGTTATCCATTTTGGTAGGAGGAACAGATGTGCAGAGTATTTCTTAAATAGTAAGAGACTAGAAAGTGTCGATGTACAGAGGGACCCGTGTGTCAGCAAGTCACTGAAAACTAACATGCAGTCCAGCAAGCAATTCGGAATGCTAATGGTCTGTTAGCCTTTATCACAAGATGATTTGAGTACAGGAGTAGTGAAGTCTTACTTCATGTGTATAGAACCTTGCTTGGACCACACCTGGAATATTGTGTGCAGTTTGGGTCCCCTTAACTTAGGAAGGATATTATAGCCATAGACGGAGTGCAATGAAGGTTCACCAGACTTGTTCCCTGGATAGCGAGACTGTTCTATGAAGAGAGAAACTGGGCTTGTATTCTCTAGAGTTTCAAAGAATGTGTCGGGATCTCATTGAAACCAACGAAACAATTAAAGAGATAAACAGCGTAAATGCGTGTACGATATTTCCCCTGGTTGCGGAGTCTAGAACTAATGGATACAATTTCAAAATAAGGGGGAAGCCACTTCGGACAGAGATGAGGAGAAATTTCTTGACTCAGAGATTTATGAATCTTTGGAATTCTGCATCCCAGACGGATGTGGAATCTCAGTCGGTGAGTATGTTTAAACTATAGATTGACAGATTTCTAACTACAAATGACAAAAAGGGAATATGGAGATAATGTGTGAAAAAGGCATTGAAGTGGATGATCAGCCATGGTCATATTGAGTGGTGGAGCAGCCTCGATGGGCTGAATGGCCTACTCCTGCTCCTATGTCCCTGTGTTCGGAAGCTGCTTAACTCTTTCAAACTCGAGATCACTTTAGTCAGGCTGCTTTCGGAGGGTTTGGAATGTTTGACGGTACACTTCCGGTACTATCTCATGTACGCCCAGCATTGCATTTTTAGTCATCTCATAATCTGATGAACTTTCATCTGGCAATAGTGAATAAATCTCATGGGAATTTCCTGTTACTTTGTTTTGTCAGAACAGTGTCCAGCTCTCCGCCGGACATTTCAGTTGCTTTACAAGCTTTTCAAAAGTGACGGATAATTCTGCCACATCCTCCTCATTGAACTTTGGAATGAACTGGGTGAAAGGGAGGAAGGCAGAAAGTAGGAAACATCTATCATTGGGAAATTGTTAGAACCCATTATTAAGGAAGTAATAACTGGATATTTAGAAAGTCAAAACGCAATCCATCAGAGTCAGCATGGTTTTATGAAGGGTAAATCCTATTTGACGAATTTGCTAGAGTTCTTCGAAGCTGTGACAAGAAAAGTGGAAAATGGGGATCCTGCAGATGTATATCTGGACTTCCAGAAGACATTTGATAAGGTGCTGCACAAAAGGTTAATACACAAGGTAAGATTACATGGGGTTAGGGGCAATTTATTAACTTTGATAGCGGATTGGCGAACCAACAGAAAACAGAGAGTCGGCATAAATGGGTCTTTTTCTGGTTGGCAATATGTAACTAGTGGGGTACCACAGGGTTTGGTCCTTGGCCCCAGCTATTTACAATATATATTTATGATTTGGATGCAGGGATAGAAAGTACTGTTGCCAAAGTTGGAGATGACACTAAAATAGGTGTGATAGTAAATTGCAATAATTAAATAAGAAATTTACAAATTGATATGGATAGGTTAGGTGAATGATCCAAAATTTGGCAGATGGAGTTTAATGTGGAAAAGTGTAAGGTTATCCATTTTGGTCGGAAGAATAGAAAGGCAAATTATTATCTAAATGGAGATAAACTTCTGAGTGCTTCGGTGCAGAAGGATCTGGGTGTCCTCGTGCATGAATCGCAGAAAGCTTGTTTGCAGGTACAGCAGGTGAAAAGGAAGGCAAATGGAATTTTGGTATTTCTTGCTGAAGGAGTAGAATATAAAAGTAGGAAAGTGTTGCTGCAACTGTACAAGGCCTTAATGAAACCGCACCTGGAGTATTGTGTATAGTTTTAGTCTCCCGACTTGAGGATGGATGTAGTTGCATTGGAGGCAGATCAGAGGAGGGTCTCTAGATTGATTCCATGGATGAGGGGTTTGTATTATGAAGAGAGATTGAGCTCTTTATGCCTTTACTGTCTAGAGTTTAGAAGAATGAGAGTCGATCGAATTGAGGTATATAAGATGATTAAGGGGATTGACAAAGTAGACAGAGATAAGACGTTTCCTCTTGTGGGGCAACCGAGTTTGAGAGGTCATTGTTTTAGGATAAGGGATAAGGATTTAAAATAGAGATGAAGAGAAATTTCTTCTCTCAAAGGGTCGTGAGTCTGTGGGATTCACTACCCGGAGTGCAATAGATGCCGGGACATTGAGTAAATTTAAGGAGGAGATAGACAAATTTTTAATTAGTAATGGGTTGAAGAGTTATGGAGAACGGGCAGGAAAGTGGAGTTGAGGCCGAGATGAGATCAGCCATGATCATATTGAATGCCAAAGCAGGCTTGAGGGGCTGAATTGCCTACTCCAGCTCCTAGTTCTTATGTTATTATGTTCTTATCTGGATCTTTCCATCAAGAGCGGGTGACGTATCCATTATCTCTCTTTATGTTGTCCATTGATGTATCTGCTGTGCGACGGAGGTCATCTATGTCGGGTGAGGTGAATTATACTGTCTGCTCCATCATCAGGGAGAAGCAGGTGAGAGATCCCGTGGCTTTGTCATGATAGCGGGATTCCTGATGGTCTAGGATTCTCTGCGGGATGCCCATGGCAACGGGGAGAGGTACAGGAACTGATAGAACTCTCACTCCATCAATGTACATTTAGTGTGTGAGCATGCCCAGTACATCATGTTGGTAAATGTCCACTATCCTGGCAACAGCCACCATACCTTCATTCTGAAGCAGTCAGCCGGTCCCAACACATCGGGAACCCATGCAGAACCAGAATGTGGTTCATGACCTCTAAACCCTAGACACTATCCTCCCCCACACAAAACCACAAGGTGAAGTAATGCTTCCGATGTCTGAACCGCTCGGGGTGAGCCCTCCAGTACATACTGGAGCAGGTGTCCAAGTTCATGGTGTTCTGCTGCACCCTTCACATCATTACCATCATGTGGACACAGGCATTGGCACCAGGAATCCGCAGGCTACCTCAGTAGGAGGAGGAGGAGGCAGGGAGGATATTTCCTGGATGATTTCAAACCGGACAGGCTGTCGTAGAGACGCTGCTAAGATTCCAGTTCCCAGAGGACAACTTCCCTTTCCCACCATGGATCCCCCTCTTCTCCACCATTACATCCATCTGAGATGCCCCATCACAGCGTCCCCGAGGTAAGCATCCTGCAATAAAAACACCAACAAAATGTTTTTCATGATCATCTTTATCCAACAACACATGCAATTATACAAACTAAACTGAACTATTCACCCTTGTGTGTTCCCTTAGTCCCTGTCTTGTGGGTTCCCTCAACTTGCCAAGTGCTCCTACACAGTGTTTCGCAGTGACTGCAGCATGGCTGGTGGAAGGCTGCTGTCTTTCACTGAGAGAGACTGCAGATGCCCTTGCAGGACGTCCTCGAACAACTATGGGCCTTGAGGACTCGGATTCAGACTGCACCATCTCGACATGGGCAGCAGCTCCAGCAATGTTCACATCTGAGTCCTGTGTATTATAACTCGTTTGTGACCTCGCCCTCCGGTGATCTGACACATGAACTATCCTTTCCCCCTGGACTGGCTGCAGCTCACTCGTACTCGGTGACTCACCACGTGCAGATTCTGACTCGATACCAGCCTCTAAGGTACACGCACTATAAGTATTTGATCTGGTGGCTGTGAGTGTCAGACCTAGTGATGGGGCTTTATTGCTCTTTTGCTGCTCTCCTTCTGTCTCCTGAAGCTGCTGTGACTGGGAAGCTGGCAGTATTGGGTTATAATTGGAAAGTATAAAATCAGAAGGGGAGGTTTGGGGTGAAGGATTGGGTGTGGAATGGAAAGCAGGAGGTCCATGGTCTCACTATCTCCAGCTTGTACATCAACATTTCTAACGTTTACCAGTTCTGATGAAGGGTCACAGATCTGAAACATTAACTCTGTTTCTCTCGACACCGATGCTGCCAGACCCACTGAGTATTTCCGGCACTTTCTGTTCAGGTACACAGATGTGCCCCATTGACCAACTTATCTCAGCCCTTTTTTTTTTAGCTTAAATTTGCATTTCTGGACATACGCAAATATTCCATTGAGAATAAAATCGTAATTACAATCATACACCTCGAAAATCCTCATGATGTCCGTCTCCCCAGGTGTGCCTGTTTTTCTTCTCTACCAGGTTATCAATTGACTATTTCCTGTGATATGCTAGTGAGATTGTATTTCTGGCTTTACTTATTCAAAACTCTCTGAAAGAAACCCCCCCCCCCCCCCCCACCCACGCTCTTATTGATGAACACACACGTTTGATTGAGTGTAAACTGTTCTTGTTGCCAAATCTCCTACTCATTCATCACTCAACTGAGTTTACTATTTCTCACAAACCAAGTAAACCAAGCCTATCATCCCGATGTCTGTCTTCCCTCTCCTAACCACTGTAAGGTCTGATCAAGGGTCAGAGATTACCCAAAAGGAGGTCAAAGGGTCACAAGCAGTTTATTGAGTAGTGGCGGTTCAAATACAGCACAAAATCAGAATAAACACAGTAGAGAAACGATCTGTGACATTTGAGAAAGGCTTTCTGGCTGTGGATTAGATTTTTTAGAAGCTATTATTAAAGATGTTATAACAGGGCAGGTAGAAAAATTCAAGGTGATTAGGCAGAGTCAACATGGTTTTGTGAAAGGGAAATTACGTTTAATGAATTAACTGGAGTTCTTTGAAGAAGTAACATGTGCTGTGGATAAAGGGGAACTGGTGGATGTACTGTACATAGATTTCCAGAAGGCATTTGATAAGGTGCCACATCAAAGGTCATTGCGAAAAATAAAAGCTCATGTTGTAGGGGGTAAGACATTGCCATGGATAGACGTTTGGTTAGCTAACAGGAAACAGACAGCAGGCATAAATGGGTACATTTCTGGTTGGCAGGATGTAACGAGAGGTGTGCCATAGGTATCAGTGCTGGGGCCTCAACTTTTTACAGTTTATTTAAATGAATTAGATGAAAGGACCGAAGATGTGGTTGTTAAATCTGTTGACGTAACAAAGTTCTGAAGAGGACACAGGAGGCTACAAACTGACATGGATAGATTGAGTGAGAAGGCAAAGATCTGGGAAATGGAGTTGAATGTGGGGCAATGTGAAATTGTCCATATTGGTAGTAAAAATGAAATTAAACTAAGCATATTATCTGAATGGTGAGGGATTGCAGAACTCTGAGATGCAGGAGTATCTGGCTGTCCTGGTGGATGAATTGCATTAGGTTAGTATGTCGGTTCAGAAAGTAGTTAGGAAAGCTAATATAATGTTATCACTTATTGTGAGTGGAATTGAATACAAAGGAAGGGAGGGCATTGGTGAGACATTATCTGGAATTCTGTGTTCAGTACTGGTCTCCTTATTTAAGGAAGCATGTAAATGCGTTGCAAGCAGTTCAGAGAAGGTTTATTAGAATAATATGGGCGGACTATCTTATGAGGAAAGGCTGGACAGGCTCGGCTTATATCAGTTGTTGTTTAGAAGAGTAAGGGGCGACTTGATTGAAACATTGAAGATTCTGAGCGTGGGATAGAGCAAGTGAGGGCGGCAGAGAGAGAGCGGGGGAGATGGAGAAAGAGAGAAAGAGAGAGCTGAGCTCATCGACTGCTGAAACCCTCATCCATGCCTTTGTTACCTCGAGATTTGACTATTCTAACACACTGCTGGCTTGATTCCCACATTCTACTCTCTGTAACCTTGTGATCATCCAAATCTCTGCTGCCATCTTCTAATTTACACCAAATTCTGTTCACCCAACATCCCTGTGCTCACTGACCGACATTGGCTCTTGGTCCAGTAACACCACAATTTTAATATTCCAACCGTGAGATCAAATCCCTCCATGTCCTCGTCCTTCTGATTATCCCAATCCCCTGTCCATTTCCAATATTCCTGAAACTTGTTCATCTTAAAGTCTTTTGCTAATTCCCTTTATAAAGGTGGGTTTCTTTCCCTCTGTCTCTATCCCTGACCACACATTTCATCTCTTCATCTTCCACCCTGCAAAATCATATAAAAGGGAGGCAGGAACTCTGTTGCCACTCCTACACCACTGTAAGATCTGAGAGAGTTTCACAGCTTAACAGAAAGGAGGTCGAAGGGTCACAAGCAATTTATTGCAGGGAAACCATTGGAAAAAATTCGGGGGGAGCGGATTAATCTCCACGTGGAGAGGCTGGGATTAATCAGGGATAGTCAGCATGGCTTTGTCAAGGGGAGTTCCTGTCTAACTAAATTGATTGATTATTTTCGAGGCGGTGACTAGGGGTGTAAATGAGGGTAAAGCAGTAGTCTGCATGGACTTCAGTAAGGCTTTTGATGGGGTCCCGCATGGGAGATTTGTTAAGAAGGTAAGAGCCCATGGGATCCAGGGCAATTTGGCAAATTGGATCCAAAATTGGCTTTGCGGCAGGAGGCAGAGGGTGATGGTCAAGGGTTATTTTTGCAAGTGGAAGCCTGTGACCCGTGGTGTACTGCAGGGATCGGTGGTGGGACTCTTGCTGTCTGTAGTGTACATTAATGATTTAGACGTGAATATAGGAGGTCTCATCAGTAAGTTCACAGCTGACACGAAAATTGGTGGTGTTGTAAATAGTGAGGAGGAAAGCCTCAGATTACAGGATGATATAGATGGGCTGGTAAGATGGGCAGAGGAGTGGCAAATGGAATTTAATCCTGAGAAGTGTGAGGTGATGCAATTTGGGAGGGCGAACAAGGCAAGGAAATATGCAATGGATGGTAGCACCCTAGGAAGTACAGAAGGTTAGAGGGACCTAGGTGTACTTGTCCATTGATCACTGAAGGCAGCAGCACAGGCAGACAATGCGGTCAGGAAGACGTATGGGACACCTGCCTTTATTAGCCAAGGCATAGAATATAAGAGCAGGGAGGTTATGATGGAGCATAAAACTCCAGTTAGGCTACAACTGGAGGAATGTGTATAGTTCTGGTTGCCGCACTATCGAAAGGATGTGATTGCAATGGAGAGGGTGCAGAATAGATTCACCAGGATGTTGCCTGGGCTGGAGCATTTCAGCTATGAAGAGCGACAGAAAAGGCTCGGGTCGTTTTCCTCAGAGCAGAAAAGGATGAGGGGTGTCATGATTGAGCTATACAAAATAATGAGGGGCATTGATAGGTTAGATATGAAGAATCTTTTTTCCCTTAGCGGAGGGTCAATAACCAGGGGGAATAGATTTAAGGTAATTGGCAGGAGGTTTAGAAGGGATTTGAGGAAAATAATTTTCACCCAGAGGGTGGTTGGAATCTGGAACGCACTGCCTTAAGAGATGGCCCGGGCAGGAACACTCACAACATTTCAGAAGTATTTAGATGAGCACTTGAAACGCCATGGCAAACAAGGCTACAGGCCAAGTGCTGGGAATTGGGATTAGAATAGTTCGGTGCTTGATGGCCGGCACCGACACAGTGGGCTGAAGGTCCTGTTTCTGTGCTGTATATCTCTATAATTCTATGACTCTTTGAGGAGTAACAGTTCAAATAGAGCATAACATCAGAAGAGACATAGTGTACATAGGACCTGTGGCAGGTGAGAATGGCTTTCAGCTATGGATCAGATGTTAGAAGCTATTATTAAAGACGTTAGAAAGACGTTAAAGCACGTCGAAAAAATCAAGGTGATCAGGGAGAGTCAACATGGTTTTGTGAAAGGGAAATCATGTTTAACCAATATATTGGAGTTCTTTGAAGTAGTAACATGTACTGTGGATAAAGGGGAACTGGTGGATTTACTGTACTGAGATTTACAGACCACATCAAACGTCATTGTGGAAAATAAAAGCTCATAGTGTAGGGGGTAACATAATTGACATGGATAGAGGATTGTCTAGCTAACAGGAAACAGTGTAGGCATAAATGGGTTATTTTCTGGTTGGCAAGCTGCGACGAGTGGTGTGCCACCGCGATCAGTGCTGGGGCCTCAACTTTTTACAATTGATATAAATGATTTTGATGAATGGACCGAAGGTATGCTTACGAAATTTGCTAATGACTCCAAGATTGGTAAGAAGGTAAGTTCTCAAGAGGACATAAGGAGGTTAGAAAGGGATACAGATAGGTTAACTGAGAGGTCAAAGAACTGGCAAATGGAGTATAATGTGAGAAAAGGTCAAACTGTCCATTTTGGCTGGAGGACCTGACTGTTACCTCGAGACTTAACTATTCCAACACACTCCTGGCTGCTCTCCCACATTCTATTCTCTGTAACCTTGTGGTCATCCAAAACTCTGCTGTCACCTTCTAATTTACACTAAATTCTGTTCACCCAACATCCCTGTGCTCACTGATCTACATTGGCTCTTGGTCCAGTAACACCTCAATTTTAATAGTCTCACTCGTATGATCAAATCCCTCATGTCCTCACCCCTCTGATTATCCCAATCCCCTGTTCATTTCCAATATTCCTGAAGCTTGTTCATCTTAAAGTATTTTTCTAATTCCCTTTTTAAAGTGAGTTTCTTTCCCTCTGTCTCTATCCCTGACCACAAATTTCATCTCTCCAGCTCCACTGGTGCTGTGGAAGATTGGATCCATAAATTGGTGTGCGCTGCACTGCCGGTCACATCCAGTGCATTGTACAGGACACCCAGGCTGACCGGGGTGCTGGAGTGGGTGTAACGTGTGTGTGTCTGTCGTGTGAGGAAGGTCTGAATATGGTGTCAATCAGCCATTCCGGCAGCTTTGATGTACGACTTTGAAACTTGGTCTTTGCATGTCCACTGACCGTCTGTGTCAGTCACTCTCAGCTGAACATACATTCAGCAGCACGAGGAACCTCCTCTAGTGTTATTTAAGTAGACCCGGTATCCACCTTACAGGTGTTGGACTTTTTACTGACTTCTGCCATTGTAAAATTAGTGGAGGTGCTGTGGATGGTTTTCCGGAGGTTGTGTTGTGAGCTGCTGCAGACATTCAGGGAGGACAGAGGATTTGTTGACCCAACTCTGGTCAAGTTATAGGGACTGTAGTTACAGTGTCTCTGGGTCTGTAACATGACCAACAAATGGAGCAGAGGCTGCAGAGAGGGGAAGCTGTGCAAAGAGGGCGGAGGAGGGGGCTCTGCCCTACCCACCCCGGGTTTTCCAAGAGCAAAAAGAGCAGTGATCCGAATAACGAGCTCTGGAAAACACCTCTGTATACTCCCATCGAGTCTGAACAACAACCTTTCAGCACTTCTCTCTGTTTACTGTTCCTTAGCCAATGTTATATCCACACTGTCACTGTCCCTTTAATCCATAGGGTTCGGTTTTCCTAACCTGTCCATTGAATGTGATTTGATCAAACACCTTTTGAAAGTCCATATATATAACTTCAATCACACCACCCTCATGAACCCTCTCCATTGTTTTATCAAAGAACTCCATCAAGTTTACCTCACCACCACCTCTCTCCACTGTTGTTAAATTATCAGACTGCTTATCCAACACCCAGTACTGGATGAGCAGAAATTTCCTCCAATTAAATATTGGGAAGACTGAAGCCCTTGTTTTCACTCCCCTCTCTAACTCTGTTCCCTTGCTATTGATTCCATCCCTCTCCCTGTATCAGTCTGAGATTCATACAGTTTGTTTGCAGCCTCAGTATCACATTTGATCACAAAATGAGCTTTAACCTCATTTTCAGGATATCATTACAACCGCCTACTTCCACCTGAGTAACAGCGCCCGACTTCACCCCTGTCTCAGCCCATCAGCTGCTGAAATTCATTCATGCCTTCCTTATCCCTAGAAATGACTACTCCAGCACACTTTTCTCTGATTTCCCACCTGCTACTCTCTGTAAACTTGATGTCCTCCTGAACTCTGCTGCCATGTCCTAAATCGTGCCACGTCCCGTGCACATATCACTGACCGAATTTGACTCCTGAGCAAGTAATCTCTTTATTTAAATTCTCAACTTATTTTTCCTCCATGACCTCGCCCCCGTCCTGTATATATCTGTGCTCCTCTAATTCTGGCCTCTTGTGCATCCCGGATTTTAACTGTTCCACCATTGGTGACCACACCTTCAGTTGCCTCAGCTCCAAGCTCTAGAATACCCTCCTTACACCTCTCCGCCTCTCCATCCCGCCACCTCTCCACCACCCATTCCTCTTTTAAGACACCCATTAAAACCTACATCTTTGACCACGCTTTTGGTCCTCTGACCTAATAATTTCTTATATCTCTCGGTGTCATGTTTTGTTTTATGAGGAAGCATCATGGGATGTTTTATTACATTAAAGACACTATGTAAAATAAGTTGTTGCTGTCGTTTGCCATACATGATTTTGAATTCGCATTTGCGTGCTGCTTCTCAAATTTTATCCCTTTTATGAGTAAGGAATACTTATATCCTGCTTGTGACCTTTAGAAATTTCCAACCACCGACATTAGACTGACTGGTCATTAATACAGGTTTTACCCCCTCTCTCCTTTTTTGAACAGGGAGTAACATTTACAACCCTCCAGTTCTCTGTTATCACTCCCATATCCAAGGACGATTGAAAGATTCTGTCCAGGGCCTCTGTTATTTCCACATTTCCTTTCCTCAGTAGCCTCATGCATCCCATACAGACCAGCTAAATGCTCTACTTCTTTGAGGTACAAAAAGTGTTTGGATGGAAAGTGGTCAACAGAACCTGTTTGTTCAGTGACTGTAGTTAATGTCAGTCTCCATGGACCCTAATTGTGTCACTGAAGGTTTTCCATCTTCTATTAATAAGGGATTCCTTTCAAGGTTTAATACCATTGTGAAAGTCGATCGTCAGCTTCACCACTTACAGGCATCAGCTGCACCAGAGAAAGGGAGAGGATAGATCGGAACCTGAGAACAATAGATTGGAATGTTACAACAATGGGTCAGAATCTGAGAACAGTGGATTGGAATGTTACAAAAGTGGGCAGAGGATTATCATGGCCTCATTACATGCTTTATACAGACGATTCGCTGTCTTTAACATCCCGGATCTATTACGCACTGTTGATTATACAACATATTTACTATCCCATCCTTGCTATTGTTGGTGTCCCTGGTAAGTTTGTCAATACAGCTATTAATATTATAAACCATATTTAACTGCAATAATGTTCCTGGAATTTACTCTGCCCTCCTTACTGCTGTTGTTAGTCCTGGTGAATCTCTGTCTCCAGCTATTAGCTCCACAACTATTGCTAATAGTATTATAGTTCTTGTAATTTATTCTCATCTTTCCTGCTGTTACTGCCCTAGTAAGTCTTCATTTCCACAAATACGATCTGTAAACCCTGGTTCACTGAAATACTGTTCAAGTATTTTTTTTTTCTCTGAAGCCCGAAACCAGTGTTATTGGTCTCCATAAGAAATCCTGTCCCCGATCTGTGAACGACATACTCCAAGTCCAATGTCTGAGACTGAACCAGACTGTTTGCAACCTCCGTGTTCTATTTAAACCTGAGCTGTGTTCATCTCCATATTCTCTCCTTCACAAACCCTGCCTACTACCACCTCTGTAATATCACCCATTTCCACCTCTGCCTCAGCCCATCTGCTGCACTACCCCTCATCTGTGCCTTTGCATAGTGTCAGTGGGAGTATCACATCACTCCCGGCACTAATAGGGATCAGCGGCTCTGGAGAGAGGAAGAGGATAGATTAGAATCAGAGAACAATAGATTGGAATGTTACAACAATGGGCAGGAGTTTCATCTGGGAGTTTAACTTTCTTTCTGCAGATTATGATCAGTTCTCATTAAACAGTCTGATCTATTCCGCACTGAGGAATATTCAATACATTTACTACCCCTTCCTGGCTATTATTGGTGTCCCTAGTAAGTCTCTGTATCTAACTATTAATTCGATAAACCATGTTTAAATGCATTCCCATTCTTGTCATTTCCTCTGCCCTCCTTGCTGCTGTTGTTATTCCTGGCAAATATATGTCTCCTGGTATTAGCTCTATAAACCATTGCCAAGTGCATTAGAGTGCCTGTAATTTACTCTCCCATCTTTGCTGCTGTTGCTGTCCCTGGTAAGTCTGTACTTCCCGCTGTGACATCTGTAAACTTTGTTTCATTGAAATAATGTTCTTGCTATTTAAATTTGGGAAGAGCGCAGTTGTCATTGGTCTCCATAAGAAATTCCATCCACTATGCATGAACCACGATCTCCTCATTGCCAAATATCTGAGGCTGAACCAGACAGTTTGCAAGCTCTGTGTTCTATTTAAATCTAAGCTGAGTTCATCTCCATATTCTCACCAACCCTGCCTCCTACCACCTCTGTACTAACACACGTCTCCACCTCTGCCTCAGCCCATCTGCTGCATAAACATTCATCTGTGCCTTTGTTAAATACACACCCTCCCAGTTATAAACCTCCAGAAACCACAGCCCATCCATAACTATGCTGCCTGTATTCTAACTCACACCAAATCCCGATCACCCATCACCCCTGTGCTCACTGATCTACATTAGCTCCCGGTCTGGCAGCACCTTAATTTTAATATTCTCATTATTGTGGTTGAATCTCTCCATGGCCTCACCCCTCCAATTAATCCCATTCCCCTCTCCATTCCCATATTCCTACAACTCTTTTGCCTGAAAGTCTTTTCTTCAATTCCCTTTTAAATGTAACTGTTTGAAAAGGCACTGTTCGAAAATTAGGGGTCGCCCTTTTCAGACAGAGATGCGGAGACTTTTCTTTTCCTCAGATGATTGTGTGATTTTGGAAATCTCTGCCTTAGAAGGTGGTGGAGTGGGGGTGGGGGAGTCGTTGTATATTTTTAACGCAGAGGTAGATAGATTTTTGTTAGGCAAGAGAATCCAAGTTTATCGGGGGTAGATGGGGGTGTGGAATTCGAAACGCAAACAGATCAGCCATGATCTTATTAGATGGTGGAGCAGGCTTGACGGGCTGAATGGCCTACTTCTGCCCCTAATTCATATGATCCTATAGTCGTTCTCTCTGTTTATCTACTCTGGCAATGACTTTCAGCTCTACAGCGCCACTGGGCCTAACGCCATGTAAGTTTGGATCCTTAAAATAATACGAGCTGAGCTGCCGGTCACTTCAAGTGTTCCATGCTGGAGAGGGCTCGAGCCCCCGTTCACCAAGCATGTGCTGGTAGCGTGAGGAGGGGTCTGTATATCTCTTCTATCAGCCATTCCAGCAGCTGTGATGTACGTCTTTGAAACTTCGACTGTCCACGGAACGCCTGTGCTAGTCACTCTCAGCTGAACATCCATTCAGCAGCACGAGGAAGCCCCTCTAGTGTTATTTAAAAAGGAACAGGCATCCAACTTACAGGTGAGGGGTTTTTGACTTACTTCTGCTATTGTAAAGTTAGTGGAGGTGCTGTGGATGGTTCGCTGGAGGTTGTGTTGTGAGCTGCTGCCGACATTCAGGGAGGACAGAGGATTTGGTGACGCAAATTTGGACAAGGTATGGGGACTGTAGTTACAGTGTCTCTGGGTCTGTAACAAATGGAGCAGAGGCTGCATAGAGGGGAAGTTCTGGAAAGTGGGAGGAAGAGGGGGCTCTGCCCTACGCACCTCCGGTTTTCCAAGAACACTTTTGCTACCTACACCTAACCCAGGAGCAGTGAGTGAGGTGACTCTGATTCAATAAGGAGGTGGTCACAGAGCTGTGTCACCTCCTGTAACACGACCTGGAGCCTCACACCAGGGTGAGGACGGAGCTGTCAGTGGCTGTTAAGGTCACAGTTTAATTGAACTTCTATGTATCTGGATCTTTCCAGGCAGGAGCAGGAGAAGTATCCAACATCGAGTCACAGAGACTGATAGAGCCATTTACGACATAGAAGGAGGCCATTCATCCCATCATGTACATGCTGGCTCTCCATGGAGCAATCCATTCAGTCCCACTCGCCCGCTCAATCCCTGTAGCAAATTCATTTCATTCAGGTGCCCACCAGCTTTCATTTCAAATCAATGATTGTCTCTGCTTCCAACACACTTGTGGGCAGTGAGTTCCAGATCATTAACACACGCTGCATAAAGAAAAATGTTCTTCCTCATATTCCCCCTGCATCTCTTGTACAAAACATTCCATCCGTGCTCCTAGTCCTTCTTCCATCAGTTAATGGGAACACTTTTTCATTGTCTAAATTATCCAGACCTGTCATAATCTTGTAACCTAACCTTGGAACTAAAATCCACCATCCCTGGAACCATTCTGTTAAATCTCTTCAGCACCATTTCAAAGACCTTCACAATCTTTCTGAAGTGTGATGACCAGAATTGGACAAACTAGTCCAGCTGAGACCTAACCAGAGATTTTTAAACATTCATCATAACTTCTCTGCTTTTGAACTCAATACCTCTAATTATGAAATCCAAGATTATATGTATTTTACGAACCAATCTCTCAATATGTCCTGTCACCTTTCAAGATGGATACACATGCACCCACAGGTCTCTCTGTTCCTGCACACTGTTTAGAACTGTGTTATTAAGTCTATATTGCCTTCCTATCCTCTCTGTCAAAATGCCTCACCTCACACTTGTCTCACACTTTCATCTGCCACTTGTCTGCTCAATCTACTTAGTATCTATGTCCTGTCACAGGTGGTTCTGAACATACTCACTGTTTGTCACAGCTCCAAGTTTGGTATCAGAGGCGGATTTTGAAAGTCTACTCTGTATTCCAAGATCCAAGTCATTTATACACAGCAAAATTAAACAGTGGCCCGAGCACTGACCCTGGGGGAACACTCACTGTCTAACATCTTCCAGTCTGAAAAACTGTCATTTACTATGACACACTGTTTTCTCTATGTAAACCTTTGTTTTTATCCAATTGGACACTGACCCTCCCATTCCATTTGATTCAATGTTGGTAATTAACCTTTTTTGTGGTATTTTATCAAACACATTCTTCAAACCAATCTAGACAACATCCATCACATTCCCTTCATCAACCTTCTCTGTTACAACATCAAAAGTGCAATTAGATTAGTCAAGCATGACTTTCCTTTTGTAAATCTATGCTGGCTATCCTGAATTAACTCAAACCTCTCAACATGCCTGCTGTTTTATCCCTGATTATTGTTCTAAACCCTTTCCCACCACTGATGTTGGACTAACTGGCCTGTAGTTGTGAGGACTGTCTGTTGTCCATTGATGTATCCGCTAGGTGAGAGAGGCCATCTATGTCGGGTGAAGTTAATACATCATTTTCACCCTCAGCGGGGAGAAGCGGGATAAGAGGTCCCGTGGCTTTGTCAGGAGAGCCACATTCCTGATGGTCGAGGTGTCTCTACGGTGTCCCCATGTCAACGGGGAGAGGTACAGGAACTGACTAAAATCTCACTCCATTAATGTACACTTGGTGTGTGAGCATGCCCAGTACATCATGTTGGTGAATGTCCCACTATCCTGGCAGCAGCCACATTAACTTCATTCTGAAGCAGTCAGCCAGTCCCAACACATCGGGCTGCCATGCAGAACCAGAATGTGGCTGCACGGAGACAAATGTAACCACCCCGCCCTCTCCAGACACAGCTCATGGTACTACACCCCCAAACTTCCTCCCACCACCAACCAACCTCACACAATTAATATGTGTATAACGTGAACAATGAAGTCACCAGGAACATGGTGGAACAGACCATCAGTGTGATGAAGAAATGCTTCCACTGTCCGAACCTCTCGCGGGGAGCCCTCCCGTCCACACTGGAGCAGGTGTCCAAGTTCATGGTGTTCTGCTGCACCCTTCATATCATCACCATCATGAGGACACAGACATTGGCACCAGGAATCCGGAGGAAAACTCAGGAGGAGGAGCAGGAGGCAAGGAGAATATTTCCTGGATGCCTTTGACCCAGAAAGACCGTCAGAGAGTCTCTGCTCATATTCTGTTTCCCATAGGACAACTTCCCTTTCCCACCATGGATCCCCCATTCTCCACCATTACACCCATCTGAGACGCCCCATCACAGTGTCCCCTTCGTCATCATCCTGCAATAAAAAACACCAACAACAATCTTTTCATTAACATCTTTATCAAACAGCACATCCAATTATACAAACAAAACTGAACTATTCAACCTTGTGTATTCCCTTAGTGCCTGTCTTGTGGGTTCCCTCGACTTGCCTAGTGCTCCGATACAGTGTTTCTCCAGTGACTGCAGCATGGCTGGTGGAAGTCTGCTGACTTTCACTGGGGAGACTGCAGATGGCCTTGCAGGATGTCCTCGAGCAGCTCTGTGACTTGAGGACTCGGAATCGGACTGCACCACCTCGACATGGGCAGCAGCAGCCTGGGCTGGCTGATGGGTAACAGCAAGGACACTGGTGGAGTGACAGTGAATGGAGAACAAATACTGTCATCCTGAGAGAGGACAACAGGTTCCTTCTCCACGGAGACACTGTCATTCCCACGGGGCGACACCTCAGCAATTGTAGTAATCTACTGGATCACAGATTGCTGGACTGCTGTGAGATCCTGCAAACCCCTTTGAACACTGAGATCCACAGCCATGATGGCAGCAGTCTGATCCTGCATGGCAGCAAGCATGGATCTCATGACCTCAGTCTGAGCTTCCACTGCAGCACTGAGACGTCATGTAATTCTGGTCTCTTGAACATCCCGAGTTTAATTACTCTACCATTGGCGGCCGTGACTTCAGCTGCCGAGGCCCTAAGCTCTTCCAGAGAAGAGCAGAACTTCTTCAAGGTAGGCATTCCTGGAAGAGAAGTGACTGTGAATGAAATACTAAAATGAAAGCAAAATACTGCGGCTGCTGGAACTCTGCAATGAGAACAGAAATTGTCAGAAATAGTCAGCAGGTCTGGCACCATCTGTGTAGAGAGAAACAGAGTTAACGTTTCAGCTCTGCCTTACATACCTCGTGTTTTCCAAGAGAAAAAAGAGCAGTGGTCCTAATACCGAGCCCTAGGGAACACCACTGTCTACTGTCATTGAGTCTGAACAGCAACCTTTCACCACTTCTCTCTGTTTACTGTTCCTTAGTCAATGTTATAGCCACACTGTCACTGTCCCTTTAATCCATAGAGTTCAGTTTTCCTAACCATTCATCAGAACTGGTAAAGGTTAGAAATGTAACAATCTGTCATTTAAACTCTCCCCTCTCCGTCCCATCACAATCCTTCCTTCGTGTTCTTCTTCCCCCTTCCCCTCTTTCACTTGCTCAAAGACTGTTACATTTCGAACGTTTACCTGTTCAATTCACTATTTCCTATCATATGCCAATGACATTGCATTTCTGGCTTTACTTATTCAGAACTCTCTTAAAATTCCGCTCCCCCCGTCCCGCCCCGCCCCGCAACTCTTAGTGATGACACACACACGTTTGATCGAGTGTAAACTCTCTCTGTCTCCAAATCCATTTGGGCAGAAATATTAAAAACCAAGAATGTTATCTGAATGGTGATGGATTGAAGAAATCTGAGATGCAGAGGGATATGCGTATCCTGGTGCATGAATTGTATAAGGTTAGTCTGCAGGTTCAGCAAGTAATTAGGAAAGCTAATAGAATATTATCATTTATTGCGAGCGGAATAGGACACAAAATTAGAGTGTTTATATTTCAGTTATACAGAGACCTCATCTGGAGTACTGTGTACAGTATTGGTCTCCTTATTTAAGAAAGGATGTAAATGGGTTGGATGCAGTTCAGAGAAGTTTTACTGGACTAATACCTGGAATGGGCGGGTTAACTTATGTTGAAAAGCTGGTCAGGCTCCTCTTATATCAGCTGGAGTTTACAAAAGTAAGAGGCGACAGGATTGAAGAATATAAGACTCTGAGTGTGAGACAGAGCAAGTGAGGGAGACAGAGAGAGAAACAGAGAGAGAGAGAGAGCTCAGTGCATCTGCTGCTGAAACCCTCATCCATGTCTATGTTACCTCAGGACTTGACTATTCTAACACACTCCTGGCTGGTCTCCCACATTCGACTATCTGTAACCTTCTCATCATCCAAAACTCTGCTGCCATCTTCTAATTTACATTAAATTTTGTTCACCCAACATCCCTGTGCTCACTGACCTACATTGGCTCTTGGTCCAGTAACATCTCAATTTTAATATTCTCACTCATGTGATCAAATCCCTCATGTCCTCACCCCTCTAATTATCCCAATCCCCTGTCCATTACCAATATTCCTGAAACTTGTTCATCTTAAAGTCTTTTTCTAATTCCCTTTTTAAAGTGAGTTTATTACCCTCCGTCTCTCTCACTGACCACACATTCCATCTCTCCAGCTCCACTGGTGCTGTGGAAGTTTAGATCCATAAAATGGTATGAGCTGCACTGCCGGTCACATCCAGCACATTGTGCAGGACACCCAGGCTGGCCTGGGTGCTAGCGTGTGTGTAACGTGTGTGTGTCTGTAGTGTGAGGAAGGGACTGAATATGGTCTCAATCACCCACTCCAGCAGCTGTGATGTACATCTTTGAAACTTGGTCTTTGCATGTCCACTGACCGCCTGTGTTAGTCACTCTCAGCTGAACATACATTCAGGAGCACGAGGAACCCCCTCTAGTGTTATTTAAAGGACGAGGCATCCAACCTACAGGTGAGGGGCTTTTAACTTACTTCTGCAATTGTAAAGTTAGTCGAGGTGCTCTGGATGTTTTCTGGAGGTTGTGTTGTGAGCTGCTGCAGACATTCAGGGTCGACGGAGGATTTGGTGACCCAACTCTGGACGAGGTATGGGGACTGTAGTTACAGTGTCGCTGTGTCTGTAACATGATCAACAAATGGAGCAGAGGCTGCAGAGAGGGGAAGCTCTGTAAAGAGCGAGGGGGAGGGGGCTCTGCCTTACATACCTCGTGTTTTCCAAAAGAAAAAAGAGCAGTGGTCCTAATACTGAGCCCTGGGGAACACCACTGTCTACTGTCATTGAGTCTGAACAACAACCTTTCACCACTTCTTTCTGTTTACTGTTCCTTATTCAATGTTATATCCACACTGTCAATGTCCCTTTTATCTATAGGGTTCAGCTTCCCTAACCTGTCTATTGAATGTCACTTAATGAAACACCTTTTGAAAGTCCATATATATAACTTCAATCACACCACCCTCATCAACCCTCTCCATTGTTTTATCAAATAACTCCATCATGTTTACCTCACCACCACCTCTCTCCAATCCTCCACTGTTGTTAAATTAGCAGACTGCTTATCCGACATCCAGTACTGGATGAGCAGAAATTTCCTCCAATTAAATATTGGGAAGACTGAAGACATTGTTTTCACACCCCACGTCAACTCTGTTCCCTTGCTATTGATCCCATCCCTCTCTCTGGTAACAGTCTGAGATTCGGACAGTATGTTTGCAACCTTGGTGTCACATTTGACCACAAAATGAGCTTGAACCTCATTTCAGGATATCGTTACAACCGCCTATTTCCACCTCAGTAACATCGCCCGACTTCACCCCTGTCTCAGCCCATCTGCTGCTGAAACCTCATTGATGCATTCGTCACCTCTAGATGTGATTATTCCAACTCACTCCTGGCTGATCTCCAACATTCTACTCTCTGTAAACTTGAGGTCATCCAAAACTTTGCTGCCCATGCCTCAGCTCACACCAAGTCCCGTTCATCTATCACTAACCGACATTGGTTCCCAGTCATCAATGTCTTGATTTTAAAATTCTCATCCTCGTTTTCAGATGCCGCCATGGTCTCTCCCCCACCCCACCTCCATATATCTGTAATCTCCTCCACCTCCACAACCCACTGCGATACATGTGCTCCTCTAATTTCAGCCTCTTGTGCAGCCCCGATTTTAATCCCTACACCACTGGCGTCCGGGCTTTCAGCTGCCAAGGCCCAAAGTTCTGGAATATCCTCACAGCACAGTTTTCTTTTTTCATTCTTTCATGCGATGTGGATTTCACTGACAAGACCAGCATTTGTTGCCCATCCCCAATTGCCCTTGATAACTGAGTGGTTTGCTGGACATTTCAGAAGTCAGTTTAGAGTCAACCACATTGTTGTGGGTCGGGAGTCACATGGAGGCCAGACCATGTAAGGATGGCAGATTTCCATTGCAAAAGAACATCAGTAATCAAGGCTGTTTTTTTTTTAACGATGATCAATGATAGTTTCATGACACCATTGCTGAGAATAGCGTTCAAATGCAGATTTGTATGAATTAATTGAATTTTATAACTTATTGAAATTTAAATTGCAACAGTTGACACGGTGGGGTTTGAACCCATGTCCTCAGAAAATCAGCCTGATCCTCGGTATTACAATTTTGGTAATATTACCACGACGCTACGGTTACCACCTTTCCGTCTCGCTTTCCTCCTTAAAACCTATCTCTTTGTTCAAGCTGTTGGCCATCTGATCTAATATCTCATGTTGTGTCTCAGTGTCATACTTTGCTTCATAATGATCCTGTGAAGCACTTTGGGATGTTTTATAACATTAAAAGCACTATATAAATATAAGTTGTTGTTGAGGTTTCCCAGACATGCTTTGTCATTAGCATATCCCTACTGCTGTCTATTTATTATTCCATGTTTTTCAAAGCAATGAATATATTTGTCCTGGGTTATGAAATTTCCCCATCAGTGACATTAAACTGTCTGGTCAGTAAATACAGTGTCTACCCCATCTCTCCTATTTTTCAAGGAGGATTGAATGATTCTGTCCAGTGCCTCCGCTATTCCCACCTTTCCTTCCCTCAGTATCTCTCATACATCCCATCCAGACCGGATAAATGTTCTACTTTATTGTGGTCCAAACAGTGCTGGACTGAAAGGGGTTAACTGAACCTGTTTGTTCAGTGACTGGAATTAATGTCAGTCTCCACGGACCCTAATTGTTTCACTGGAGGGTTTCCATCTTCTATTAATATGGGAGTCATTTCAATGTATTATCACATAGTGTCAACAGGAGCATCAAACCCGGCAGTAAGAGGGACCAACAGCTCCAGACAGAGGGAGAGGATAGATCAGAATCTGAGAACAGTAGATTGTAATGTTACAACAATGGGTCAGAATCTGAAAACAATCGATGGGAATGTTACAACAATGGACAGGAGTTTCATCTGGCAATTTGACGATCTTTCCACATATTATGACTGGTACTTATTAGATGATCGTATCTATTTTGCTCTTCAGATTATTCAATATATTTACTATCCCATCCTCGCTATTGTTGGTGTTCCTGGTAAGACTCTTTATCCAGCTATTAATTCTATAAACCGTGTTTAACTGAATTACTGCCCCTGACATTTTCTCATCCCTCTTTGCTGTTGTTGTTACTCCTGGTGAATCTTTGATACAGGCTGTAAACTCTACGAAGCATTGCTAATTTTGTTACTGGTCGTGCAATTTCCTCTCTTGGTGTTGCTTCTTTTAATGTTCCTGGTAAGACCCTATATAGAGCTAGCAGATCGTTGTTGTGCCTAATCTGCATTTTCTCTTAAAGAATTCACAGAAGCGGACTGGTGGAAGGTATATCAATGTTTATTCACGCATTAAATCATCAGGTACAAGCACTAAATACTTGCACGTTATACTACCCGTCAAGTCACAAGGTGATCAGTCTCAGACTAGCGGCTGCACTTTTGTTCTCTGTGTCCTTGACACAGGGAACCTTCTTGACTGTTCTTCCCTGGGGTTCTCGTGCCGTCACCAGTTTCAGCCATTGTCTACTGTGAGTCTAATCATCTCTCATGTCCATAGCAACTCTTTTATCTGGTTTGTGCAAGGATATTGTCTTGTAGAATCTCTCTCTTGTTTCAGCCTGTTTTTCTGTACTGTCTACAATTCCTTGGCCATCTGTTTGCTGTGCTCCTTTCTATCCAGCCCCCACTATATTTCAAAACGTTGTGTATTGTTGTGTGACGAGTCCCTTTGTTTCAACTAAGTTCTTATGCGTTTTTACTGAGTCTACAGCCCTCCCCGCCCTCCTTTGATCTTGCAGGGCTATGCCCAAGGGAATACACTCTCCCGTCTCTTCGGTAGTACACTTGTGCAATGCAATTTAATTGTTAACGCAATATCCTAAGTAGTGTAATGTTAAAGAAAGCACAATTTAAACATCATTGTTACATAATTAATCACTTGTGTGATCATAATACAGTCGCAATTTAATTTGTAGAATACATTTGTCATTCATTAATTCATTTTAAGTATCTACCAATAGTTATACAACTACCCTCGTGTTACATATTTAATTGTCTATCTTTTTATAGAACAAGTTTGAATACTGATTGCCTTTAAGGTAGCTGTCCAACCTGCATTCATACATCCTCGCACATTCCTTAATCAATTTCTTAAGTTTCCGAATTAAGTATGTACATATATCACCATGATACCCGAAACAACTATCAGGACATGGGAGATAATTCTAAACCAGGGGTGTATCTGCACGTTTGTCCCCAATTCCATAAGCCCTCCCACCAGGAAAATCATTTATCTCGTCAATCTCATCTTGTATTATCTTCCACTGTTGTTCCAGATTGTAGTACACTACACCAATGGTTTCTAGTTGCTGCCTCTCTTGACCCAAACGTATGGGCAATGGCTGAATAGTATATTCATGTTCCCGGAGGTAATTTATCAAGTCGTCCTTAACACTTTGTTTCACAGTTATCGTTTCTGTTTTTCTTTTATGTATTCTACAAATCCATCTTCTCTAATCTGGTTGGTATTTGTGGGTATAAAAGAAACGTACTGTTCCTCACCAGACAAATCCGGTTATGTCCATACTGGTACTCCTTCATTGTGGTGGTTAAGCAATATCTCCCCTTTCCCTTATAGGCCACATGGGTTAACCTGATAATGCCTTCCTGGTTTCCATGGTGCAATTTACAGTGGTATTAGATCCACACTTTTATTCTGCTGTTTTATATGTATGTATGTATATATATATATATAGAGTGAGGACACATGACCACCTGGTTTTCCAGACTACACTTAGACAAAGTTGTCCCAATTATCTCCTTTCCAATTTTCACAACATAGGTCAATATATCATAGTATTTTCAGTAATCCTTTCCCCTTTCCTCGCTGCATCTACTATTCTCTGCAGTAGTGGTGCAGATGGAAAAGGTTTGCCATCTGCTGACACAAAACCTCTCACTTCCCACAGAGGTAGGTACTCGGTCAAACTGTTACACACGTACATACTGTCAGAATTTATATCAACCAGTGGGGGAAACATGTGTGGTTGTGTCACCACAAAGCGACTGCAGCTAGTTCTGAACACTGCACAGTTAAACTCACCAGTAACTGTAAGGCAATGTCTTTGATAGGTTTTCCATTATGATACTGTACATGTAATCCGCACTTTTCCTGCCTCATCCCATCCTCCACTATAGAGGAACCGTCAACAACAATTTTGAGTGCTGGTTTGATTTCTGGTTCCTTCCTTTGTACACACCGCTCCCCCAACCAACCCCCACCCCACCCCCCCACCACACCCACCCCCCACCCCCCGCCCAGATGATTTTGACACAAAATGTCCCTTGAGGGTCTTTGCTGTCAAAACCTTTCACACATGGGGTTCAGCCTGGTAGATTAAATTGTCTGCCAAGCATGTCAAAGTCTTTTCCTTTTTTACTGAAATATCTCTACCTTGCAAGAGCAAGGTCCACCGAGCAATACGATCCTGACTAACATTACCAACCTTCAGTCCTCCATCTAGTAACAACTGGAGGGACGTGTGTTCAGTTCGGATAGTAACGGGGCTGAGGCTGACGATATAAGTACAATTTTGAATCACCCAGAAGACGGCCAGCAAATCTTTTTCACACACTGTGAAGGCCCTTTCTACAGACGTTAACAAGTGAGATGTGTATGCCGCTGGGCAGAATGGGCCATGTTTTTTTTTCCTGCAGCAATACCGCAGATAAGGTGGTATCTGTGGTAGCGACCTCGAGAGAAAAGGGTAGGGGTGGGTCCGGCACCTGTAACACCTGAGCTATGGTCAGCACCTGTTTTAATTCCGTAACCGCTGACTTACGCTGTCACCAGGAATCAATATGGTTCCTGCAATAACCAACGAAGCCCAAAATTGATCTCAGACCATTAATATCTTGTGGTAGGTGGAGTTGGAGGAATGTCTGTACTCGTATCTGCTCTATCTCATGCTTTCTCTGTGTTATCACCATTCCCAAACAGGAAATATTTTCTTTCATTAGCTGTGCCTTTTTAGGTGTAACTGTCACTCCGACCTTCCAGAGGAGATGAAGGAACTCCTCCAGTAGCTCCAGCTGCTCCTCCTTACTCTCCGTTAGGAGCAGTAGCTCATCAGCATATTGTATCAAACATTCTGATCGGGAGAAAGGACTGTGCCTGTCCCCTGTGCCAACCACTGGTGGAATGTTGATGGACTATCATGTAATCCATGGGGGAGACACATCCAGGTGTACAGTTGTCCGGGAATGTAAACACAAATTTATATTGACACTCTCGTGCCAGCGAGAGTCCGGATAAATCTCCATCTGCCGTTTCTCCGCCCAAGTCTCCAACCGATCTATATCCTGTTGTATCTTCTGACAATCCTCATCATTATCCACAACTCCACCAACCTTTGTGTCATCCGCAAACTTACTAATAAGACCAGCTCCATTTTCCTCCAAATCATTTATATATACTACAAACAGCAAAGGTCCCAGCACTGATCCCTGTGGAACACCACTAGTCACAGCCCTCCATTCAGAAAAGCGCCCTTCCACTGATACCCTCTGTCTTCTCTGACCGAGCCAGTTCTGTCTCCATCTTGCCAGCTCACCTCTGATCCTGTGTGACTTCACCTTTTGTACCAGTCTGCCATGAGGGACCTTGTCAAAGGCTTTACGGAAGTCCATATAGATAACACCCATTGCCCTTCCTTCATCAATCATCTTCGTCACTTCCTCAAAAAACTCTATCAAGTTAGTGAGACAAGACCTCTCCTTCACAAAACCATGCTGCCTGTCGCTACTAATAAGTTCATTTGTTTCCAAGTGGGAGTAAATCCTGTCCCGAAGAATCCTCTCTAATAATTTCCCGACCACTTGACATAAGGCTCACCAGCCTATAATTTCCTGGATTATCTTTGCTACCCTTCTTAAACAAAGGAACAACATTGGCTATTCTCCAGTCCTCTGGGACATCACCTGCAGCCAATGAGGATGCAAAGATTTCTGTCAAGGCCGCAGCAATTTCTTCCCCTGCCTGCCTCAGTATTCTGCGTTAGATCCCATCAGGCCCTCGGGACTAATCTAGCTTAATGCTTTGCAAGACCCCCGACACCTCCTCCTTGTTGATAACGACCTGACGAGACGATCTGCACTCCCTTCTCTGGAGACATCATCCACCAAGTCCTTCTATTTGGTGAATACTGATGTAAAGTTGCCATTTAGTACCTCACCCATTTCCTCTGGCTGCACACATAGATTCCATCCTCTGTCCCACCCTTTCCCTGCTTGCTCTTTATATATGTATAAAAAGCCTTGGGATTCTCCTTAATCCTGCATGCCAATGACTTTTCATAACCGCTTTTAGCCATCCTGAATCTTTGCTTAAGTTCCTGCCTCCTTTCTTTATATTCCTCAAGGGCTTCGTCCATTCCCAGTCTTATAGCCCTGACGAATGCTTCCTTTTCCTTTTTTGACTATGCTCACACTATCCTTCCTTATCCAAAGTTCTCGAACTTTGCCAAACGTATTCTTCTTCCTCACAGGAACATGCTGGTCCTGGATTCTAATCAACTGACGTTTGGAAGACTCCCACATGTCAGATGTTGATTTACCCTCCAACAGCCGCCCCCAATCTCAATTTTTCAGTTCCTGCCTAATATTAATATTTCATTCGTGGAAGCTTCCAACATTCATACATTTGAATCAAAAGACACAGGAACTTGATTTTACTCATTTGAAATTTCACTAAATAATTTTCTTTTTATATCACTCTGCAATAAACTTCGTCATGGAGCCCTCTGACCCCGCCCCCCCCCCGTAAATAATGGTTCATACATAATGCCAGGGTGGGGGGGGGTCTAAGTCTCGATTGGGGGTTCGGGGGATGGTCATCCCAAGGACTGTAACCATCATCATGGTACTTAGTGGCCTTAACTGTCAAGTCGGCCTGATTAAAGCCGTCATTGTCATCATCCTCCCTCGCTGCAAACGCGCATATTATATCTCATTGCGCTGAGAATTAAGACTGTTATTTACTTATCTCCTGCTGACATTTGGTATGATCCACTGACTAGTACATCCACTCCTTCTGTGAACAGAGCAGAACCGGCAATGCGGTCTGAAAGTCAGAGCATTTCTGTTCCACTCTTGTGAGCTGTTCCTTCACTCTCTCTGCTTCCCTCTCAGTCTGACCGAGACAGTATTCAACCTTGTCAGCTTGAGTCTGGAATTGGCTTAAGACAGACCCCTGGCCCGTGCACTGTTTAACTGCAAAACCTATCCACGAGGGCCACTTGCCCTTCAATTATTTTCGGAATCCCAACTCCCAATCTGGCTTGACCATAATTACTCAACCGTTCAGCAATCCATTGAATTCTTAAATTAGTTCGAACTTACCGAGACTATTTAAAAGAGCCATAAATAGTATTGCAACCCAGTCCCATCTGGGATCGCCAATCATGTTGTGCATAATCTGCACTTACTCTTAAAGAATACACAAAAGCGGACTGGCAGAAGTATATAAATGTTTTAGTCACACAGTAAATCATCAAAGTACAAACTCTCCCTACTTGCACGTTATATTACCTATCAGGACACAAGGTGACCAGTCTCAGACTTGCGGTTGCTCTTCTGATCCCTGAGTCCTAAACTCAGGGTGTCTTCTCGAGTGTTCTTTCCCGGGGTTCTAGTGCCGTTCCCAGTTTCAGTCAGTGGTTAAATCTTGTTTCCAAGCCCCTTCCCTCTTAATTACTCATAGGGATCTGGTGTAATGACATAATGACAATTTCATATTGGGTTCAGTAAGAGACTGGTCAGCACTTTCATTTCTCACACTCTCCCATTGTCTACTGTGAGTCTAATCATATCTCGTGTCCACAGCAACTCCTTTATCTGGTTGGTGCAAGGCACTCTCTGGAAGCATCTCTTTCTGTTTCAGTCTGTTTTCTGGACTGTTTGAAATTCTCTGTGTCATTTGTGTGCTCTTCCTCCTTTCACCAAGCCCCCCTAAGTTTGAAAACACTGTGTATTGTTGTCTGACTAGCCCTGTGTCTCAACTAAGTTCTTATGTGCTTTTACTGGGTATACAGTTTCATCGTCAATAAGTCACTAAAGACAAACAAGCAGGTTCAGCAAGCAATAAGAGGGCTAATGGTATGTCCGCCTTTATTGCAAGAATATTTGAGTACAGAAGTAGTGAAGGCTTACTTCAATTGTACAGAACCTTGGTTAGACCTCACCTGGAGTACTGTGTGCAGTTTTGGTCCCTTTACCCAAGGAAGGATATTATTGCCATCGAGAGAATGCATGAAAGGTTCACCAGACTTGTTCCTGGGATGGAAGGACTGTCCTATGAAGAGTGATTGGGTAAACTGGGCGTGTAGTCTCTAGAGTTTCGAAGAATGAGAGGGTATCTCTTTGAAACCTACAAAATATTTAAAGGGATAGACAGGGTAGATGTAGGTAATATGTTCCCCAAGGTTGGGGAGACTAGAATCAGCAGACACACTTTCAAAATAAGATGGAAGCCATTTTGGACTGAGCTGAGGAGACATTTCTTTACTCAGAGGATTGTGAACTTTCGGAATTCTCTACTCCAGAGAGTTGTGGAAGCTCAGTGATTGAGTCTTCTTAAAGTAGAGATTGACAGATTTCTAAGTACCACTGACAGAGAGGGATATGGGGATAATGTGGGAAAAAGGCATTGAAGTGGATGATCAGCCACTATCATATTGAATGGCAGAGCAGGCTTGATGGGCTGAATGGCCTACTTCTGCTCCTATGTTCCTAAGCTGCTTAACTCATTCAGACTCGAGGCAGTTTAGTCAGGCTGCTTTCGGAGCGTTTGGAATTTTTGCTGGTACACCTGTGGTACTATCTCATATGCGCCCAAGATAGAATTTTTAGTTATCGCATAATCTGATGAACTTTCATCTGACAACAATGAATAAACCGCATGGGCTTTTCCTGTTACTTTGTTTTGTAAAAACAGTATCTAGTTCTCTGCCAGCCATTTCAGCTGCTTTGCAAGCTTTTCAAAAGTGATGACAAATTCTGCCACATCCTCCTCATTCAACTTTAGAATGAACTGAGTGAACTTTAAGAGATCAGCACATTGACCTGGGCGAGGGGCAGCTCCCTCACTAGCTGTGTCTTCACTAGATGTAATGGGTCTTCCTCTAGTTGTTTGAGCCGCCTTAACTCCCTTTCCTCCTTCTCCTTCTGGAACAATCTTATTTTTTCCCTTTCTTGACAATCACTCTGCTCTTTCTTGCTCTCTCTGGAATTCTAATTCTAGTCTATTCTGTTCTAGTTTTACCTTAGCGAACAATACCCAACCTGTTAGTGATCTAAACCTGTTTGAGTATTCAGCTTCAAGTGAAAAATGGTTGGCCACAAGTCTTAGGATTTCGGGTTTCCTAGCTTTTGGACAGAGAGTAATCCCTAACTGTCCAGCTACATTACTCAACTTTTCAACAGAGAGAGCTTTTAACATGTCCCGAGTTACTTCACTCTGTATGTCACTCCTTTTTGCCAATGGAACTCCTTTACTCAAAAAGGGAGGGAGACAGAAACTACAGGCCAGTTAGCTTCACATCTCTCTTGCGGGAAATGTGAGACGTAATTATTAAATACGTAATCGCAGACAGTTAGAAAAAAAATCAAAGTAATCAGGCAGAGTCAGCATGGTCTTCTGAAAGGGAAATCGTGTTCAATCAATTTGTTGGAGTTCTTCGAAGTAATAACATGTACTGTGGAGAAAGGGGAACCAGTGGATGTACTGTACTTAGATTTCCAGAAAGCATTTGATCAGGTGCCAGATCAAAGGTTAATGTGGAAATTAAAAGCTTATAGTGTAGGGGGTAACACACTGGCATTGATAGAGGATTGAACAAGAACAATGAACAAAGAACAGTACAGCAAAGGAACAGGCCATTCGGCCCTCCAAGCCTGCGCCGATCTTGATGCCTGCCGAAACTAACACCTTCTGCACTTACGGGGCCTATATCCCTCTATTCCCTTCCTAGTCATATATTTGTTAGGATGTCTCTTAATCGTCGTTAACATATCTGCTTCCACCACCTCCACCGGCAGCAAGTTCCAGGCACTCACCACCCTCTGTGTAAAAAACTTGCCTCGCACATCCACTCTAAACTTTGCCCCTCGCACTTTAAACCTATGTCCCCGAGTAACTGACTCTTTCACCCTGGGAAAAAGCTTCTGACTATCCACTCTGTCCATGCCGCTCATAACTTTGTAAACCTCTATCATGTCGCACCTCCACCTCCGTCGTTCCAGTGAAAACAATCGGAGTTTTTCCAACCTCTCCTCATAGCTAATGCCCTTCAGACCAGGCAACATCCTGGTAGACCTCCTCTGTACCCTGTCCAAAGTCTCCACGTCCTTCGGGTAGTGTGGCGACCAGAATTGCACACAATATTCTAAGTGTGGCCTAACTAAGGTTCTGGACAGCTGCAACATGACTTGCCAATTTTTATACTCTGTGCCCCGACCAATGAAGGCAAGCATGCCGTATGCCTTCTTGACTAGCTTATCCACCTGCGTTGCCACATTCAGTGACCAGTCGAACTGTACGCCCAGATCTTTCTGCCTATCAATACTCCTAAGGGTTCTGCCATTTGCTGAATACCTCCCATCTGCATTAGACCTTCCAAAATGCATTACCTCACATTTGTTTGGATTAAACTCCATGTACAATTTCTCTGCCCAAGTCTCCAACCGATCTATATCCTGCTGTATCCTCTGACAATCCTCATCATTATCTGCAACTCCACCAACTTTTGTGTCATCTGCAAACTTACTAATCAGACCAGCTACATTTTCCTCCAAGTCATTTATATGTACTACAAACAGCAAAGGTCCCAGCACTGATCCCAGCGGAACACCGCTGGTCACATCCCTCCATTCAAAAAAACACCCATCCACTGTTACCCTCTGTCTTCTGTGACCAAGCCAGTTCTGTATCCATCTTGCCAGCTCACCTCTGATCCCGTGTGACTTCACCTTCTGCACCAGTCTGCCATGCAGGACCTTGTCAAAGGCTTTACTAAAGTCCATACAGACAACATCCACCGTCCTTCCCTCATCAATCATCTTCGTCATTTTCTCAAAAAACTCAATCAAATTAGTAAGACACGACCTCCCCCTCACAAAACCATGCTGTCTCTCGCTAATAAGTTCGTTTGTTTCCAAATGGGAGTAAATCCTGTCCCGAAGAATCCTCTCTAATAGTTTCCCTACCACTGACATAAGGCTCACCGGCCTATAATTTCCTGGATTATCCTTACCCCTCTTCTTAAAAAAAGGAACAGCATTGACTATTCTTCAGCCCTTTGCGACCTCCCCTGTTGCCAGTGAGGATGCAAAGATTTCTGTCAAGGCCCCAGCAATTTCTTCCCTTGCCTCCCTCAGTATTCTGGGGTAGTTCCCATCATGTCCTGGGGACTTATCTACCTTAATACTTTGCAAGACACCCATCACCTCCTCCTTTTTGATAATGAGATGACTGAGACTATCTGCACTCCCTTCCCTCGGCTTATCATCCACTCCTTCTCCTTGGTGAATACTGATGCAAAGTACTCATTTCGCACCTCACCCACTTCCTCTGGCTCCACGCATAGATTCCCATCGCTGTCATTGAGTTGGCCAACCCTTTCCCTGGTTACCCTCTTGCTCATTATATATGTATAAAAAGCCCTGGGATTTTCCTTAATCCTTTTCACCAATTACTTTTCATGACCCCTTTTAGCCCTCCTAACTCCTTGCTTAAGTTCCTTCCTACTATCCTTATATTCCTCAAGTGCTTCAGCTGTTCCTTGCCTTCCAGCCCTTACAAATGCTTCCTTTTTCTTTTTGACAAGGCTCACAATATCCCGTGTTATCCAAGCTTCCCAAAACTTGCCAAACTTCTCTTTCTTCCTTACAGGAACATGCTGGTCCTGGATTCTAATCAACTGACGCTTGAAAGGCTCCCACATGTCAGAATAAAAGCAAAATACTGCGGATGCTGGAAATCTGAAACACCGCTCTGGAACTTCGCCCTCCGAGTCTGCTCCGAGAATCCCCGAGATAGGTTTTTTTTATATACTCACCGCTCTGGCACTCGCCCTCCGAGTCTGCTCCAAGAATCCCCGAGATAAGTTTTTTTATATACCTTCTGCTCCAGAACTCCGCCCTCCGAGTCCTGCTGGCAAACAGGAAACAAAGTAGGCAAAAATGGGTCATTTTCTGGTTGGCAAGATGTAACGAGTGGTTTGCCACAGGGATCTGTGCTGGGGCCTCAACTTTTTACAATTTATATAAATGATTTGGATGAAGGGACCGAAGGTATGGTTTCTAAATTTGCTGATGACACAAAGATAGATAGGGAAGTAAGTTGTGAAGAGGACTGAAGGAGGCTACAAAGGAATATAGATATGTAAAGTGGGTGGGCAAATGGAGTACAATGTGGGAAAGTGGCAAATTGTTCATTTTGACATAAAGAGTGAAAAGAAGCATATTATCTAAATGGAGAGAGATTGCAGAGCTCTGAGATGCAGAGGGATCTGGGTGTCCTGGTGCACGAATCGCGCAAGGCTAGTATGCAGGTACAGCAAATCCTGCGGAAAGCTAATGCAATGTTGTTGATTGTGAGGGGAAGTGAATACAAAAGTAAGGAGATTATGCTTCAGCTATACAGGGCATTGGTGAGATCACAACTAGAGGACTGTGTACAATATTGGTCACCTTATGTAAGGAAGGATGCAAATGCATTGGAATCAGTTCAGGAAAGGTTTACGAGACTAATACCTGAAATGGGTGGATTGTCTTCTGAAGAAAGAATGGGCAGGCTAGGCTTGTATACACTGCAGTATAGAAGAGTATGAGGCGACTTGATTGAAACATTTATGATCCTGAGGGATCTTGACAGGGTGGATGTGGAAAGGATGTTTCCTCTTGAGAGAGAATCTAGAATTCGGGGTTACTATTTAACAATAAGGGGTCGCCCTTTTAAAACAGGAAAGAGGAGAATTGCTTTCTCTCAGAGGGTCGTGGGTCTTTGGAACTCTCTTCCTCAAAAGGAAGTGGAAGCAGGATCTTTCAATATTTTTTAAGGCAGAGGTAGATAGATTCTTGATAAGAAAGAGGGTGAAAAGATATCGGGGTAAGTGGGATTGTGGAGTCGAGTTTGCAGTCAGATTAGCCCTGATCTTATTGAATGGCAGAGAAGGCTCGAGGGGCCGAGTGGCCTACTCCTGCTCTTAATTCCTATGTTCATATGTTCGTATGTTCTGGCTTCAGAAGGTACTGGCTTCGAATGTGGACATTTTAGTTTTCTAGCAGTGAAAGCCACATTAAAATCTGCAATGAAATGATTTCTTTTTCTCAGAGTCAATTGTTTTTACCACTTCTCTGGCCACAGGAGAGGTGCCAGAGGACTGGCGAATAGTGAATGTGTTACCATTATTCAAGAAGCAGGGATAAATCATGTAATTACAGGCCAGTGAGTCTAACATTATTGGTAGGGAATCTACTGGAGAAAAAATCTGACAGACAGGATTAATCTCCACATGAAGAGGCAGGGATTAATCAGGGATAGTCAGGTTTTGTCAGAGGGAGATCATATCTCAAAATTTGACTAAATCTTTCAAGCAGGTGACTAGATGGGTAGATGAGGATTTTTGATAAGGTCCCGCATGGGACTAGGGTTAAGAAGTACTTAAGAAGTCGCGGTGTACTTAAGGAAGTGGCCCTAGAAATAGTGGATGCATTGGTGGTCATCTTTCAAGATTCTATAGACTCTGAAGCAGTTCCTACAGATTGGAGGATAGATAATGTAACCCCACTATTTTAAAAAGGGAGGTAGAGAGAAAACATAGAATTATATACCAGGCAGCCTGACGTTGGTAGTGGGGAAAATTCGATAGCACATTCTCAAAGGTTTTATAGTACAGCACTTTCAGAACAGTGGTAGAATCGGACAGAGGCAGCACGGATTTACGAAAGGGAAATCATGCTTGACATATTTACTAGAATTCTTCGAGGATATAACTAGTAGAGTTGATGAGAGGGAGCCAGTGGATATGGTTTATTTGGACGTTCAGAAGGCTTTCGACAAAGTCCCACATAAGAGTGTAGCGTCTAAAATTAAAGCACATGGGATTGGAGGTAGTGTATTGCGATGGATAGAAAATTGGTTGTCAGACAGGAAACAAAGAGTAGGAATAAACGGGTCTCTTTCTGAATGACAGGCAGTGACTAGTTGGGTACCGCAGGGATTGGTGCTGGCAACCCAGCTATTCACAATGTATATTGATGATTTAGATGAGGGAACTAAATGTAATATGTACAAATTTGCAGATGACACACAACTAAGTGGGAGGATGAGTTGTGAGGAGGATGCAGAGTGGCTTCAGGGTGATTTGGAAAAGTTGAGTGAGTTGGCAAATGCATGGCAGATGCAGTATAACATGGATAAATGTGAGGTTATCCACTTCGGTAACTAAAACAGGAAAGCAGATTATTATCTGAACGGCTATAAAGCGAGAGAGGGGAATATGGAACGGCTATAAACTGAGAGAGGGGAATATGGAACGGCTATAAACTGAGAGAGGGGAATATGGAACGAGACCTGGGTGTTCCCGTACATCAGTCGCTGAAGGTAAGCTTTTAGGTGCAACAGGCGGTAAAAAAGGCAAATGGTATGTTGGCCTTCATAGCGAGAGGATTCGAGTACAGAAGCAGGGATGTCTTGCTGCAATTCTACAGAGCCTCGGTGAGGCCACACCTGGAATATTGTGTGAAATTTTGTTCTCCTTGTCTGAGGAAGGATGTTCTTGCTATCGACGGAGTGCAGCGGAGGTTTACCAGACTGATCCCTGGGATGGTGGGACTGACGTCCGAGAAGAGATTGAGTCAGTTAGGATTTAACAAGAGTTCAGAAGAGTGAGGGAGAATCTCATAGAAACCTATAAATTTCGAAAAGGACTTAGAAGTGTAGATGCAGGACGGATGCTCCCGATGGTGGGGGTGTCCAGAACCAGGGATCATAGACTAAAGATACGGGGTTATCCTTTCAGGACTGAGATGAGGAGTCATGTCATCACCCAAAGAGTGGTGAGCCAGTGGAATTCGCTATCACAGAAAACAGTTGAGGCAAAAACATTGTATGTTTTCAAGAAGGAGTCAGATATAGCTTTTGGTTTGAAAAGGATCAAAGGATGTGGGGGGGGGCGGTGGGGAGAGGCGGGAACAGGTTACTGAGTTGGATGATCAGCCATGATCATAATGAATGGAGGAGCAGGCTCGAAATGCCGAATGGCCTGTTCCTGCTCCCATTTTCTATGTTTCTAAGGTAGGAGCCCATGGGATCCAGCTCAATTTGGCAAATTGGATCCAAAATTGGCTTATTAGCATGAGGCAGAGGGTAATGGTCGAGGGTTGTTTTTGTGATTGGAAGCCTGTGACCGGCGGTGTCCCACAGGGATCGGTGCTGGGACCATTCCTGTTTGTAGTGTACATCTATAATTTAGACGTGAATGTAGAAGGTATGATCAGTAAGTTCACAGATGACACAAAAATTGGTGGTGTCATAAAAAATGAGGAGGAAAGCCTTAGATTACAGGACGATATAGATGGGCTGGTAAGATGGGCAGAGAAGCGGCAAATGGAATTTAATCCTGAGAAATGTGACGTGATGCATTTTAGGAGTACTACCAAGGCAAGGGAATATACAATGGATGGTCGCACGCTGGGAAGTACAGAATGTCAAAGGGATATTGGTGGACTTGTCCAGAGATCACCGAAGGCAGCAGCACAGGTAGTTTGGAAGGCATATGAAATGCTTGCCTTTATTAGCTGAGGCATAGAATATAAGAGTGGGGAGGTTATGATGGAGCTGTATAAAACGCTAGTCAGGCCACAGCTGGAGTACTGTGTATAGTTCTGGGCACCACACGATAAGAAGGATGTGATTGCACTGGAGAGGGTGCAGAGGAGATTCACCAGGATGTTGCATAGGCTGGAGTATTTTAGCTATGAAGAGAGACAGGATAGGCTCGGGTTGTTTTCCTTAGAGCAGAGAAGGCTGAGGGAGCGGGGGGGGGGGACATGATTGAGGTATACAAAATTATGAGGGACATTGATAGGGTAGATAGGAAGAAACGTTTTTCCCATAGCGGCGGTGTCAGTAACCCGGAGAGTTGATTTAAGGTAAGGGTCACGAGGTTTAGAGGGGATTTGAGGAAAAGGAAATCACCCAGAGGGTGGTTGGAATCTGGAATAGACTGTCGGAAGGGGTGGTAGATGCAAGAACACTCACAAAATTGAAGAAGCATTTAGATGAGCACTTGAAACGCCATAGATTACAATGTTATGGGCGAAGTGCTGGAAAATGGGATGAGAATGGATAGGCTTGATAACCGACACAGACACAGTGGGCCAAAGGGACTGTTTCTGTGCTGTTTAACTCGGTGACTCTGACACTTCCAATTTCTCGTTTGTCATTGGTTACGATCTCTAGAACCTCCACATTACTGTTACAGCCATTTGAGACTTATATCCACCGAAATCTACAATAGTCAGTGACGAATTGATTGAAACATATATGATCCTGAGGGGTCTTGACAGGGTGGATGTGGAAAGGATGTTTCTCGTTCTGGGAGTATCTAGAAATAAGGGTCACTATTTAAAAATAATGGGTCGCCCATTTAAAATAGAGTTCAGGAGAATATTTTGAGTCTTTGGAATTCTCTTCCTCAAAAGGCAGTGAAAGCAGAGTCTTTAAATATTTGTAAGGCAGAGGTAGATAGATTCTTGATAAGCAAGCGATTGAATGGTTATCGGGGATAGGTGGGAATGTGGAGTCGAGGTTACAATCAGATTAGTCATGATCTTATTTAATGTCCGAGTGTCCTACTCCTGCTCCGAATTCGTATGTTCATATATTCGTATACTCTGGCTTCAGGAGGTACTGTCTTCGAATGTGGACATTTTGGTGCTGTAGCAGTGAAAACCACAATAAAATCTGCATTGAAATTTTAAATTTTTATTCTCAGGATCAATTATTTTTAACACATCTAATTTCTCGTTTGTCATTGCGTTACAATCCCTGGAACCTCCACATTTCTGATAGAGCCAGGTGAGGAGGGGTCCCAGGCGCTCTTCTTGTCCTAACATTTATTTGATCACAACTAGGTTTATTCCATTTTAGCAGTGGACATGCTGACCACCTCAGTGCGTTTTTTACCTTTTACCTTGATTGTGATCGTGAAAGAACCAATCAGACAGGTTTTCTCATGTTTAAACAAGAGGTGAGTTTATTATACTTAACAATCTAAACTGGATCTGCATAAATTCGTAAAAATAAACGCTACATATTCACGCACCCATTCGCACAAAAATCTCACACAAATAAATTACAGAGTGAGAAATAAATTTGTGTTAGATTGAGTCCAGAATAAATAAAGTTCTGTGAGGTTGGATAATTCTGTGGTCTGTATTTTTCCCACCCTTAGTTATGAGTTTCATATCATCTGCAAGAGTTGAAATTGTTTTATTTTTACATAAACGTCTCTTTCATTTATATATCTATCGATATGTCAGGAGCTGCACTGTTTCCAAAATGCGACCTCTGAGAAACAGCCCTTTATACTCCCCCTCCCCCAGTCTGAACAGTGTCTGTTCACCACTTCTCTCTGCTTTCTGTCCCTGAGTCAGTGTCATATCCACACTATCACTGTCACATTAATCCATATGTTCCACTTTTCATAACAAGTCTATGAAATGTCATTTGATCAAAGGCCTTTTGAAAGTTCACATACATAACACGAAACACGCTATCCTCATCAACACTCACACTTAGGTCATCAAAGAACTTGATCAAGATTATCAGACGCGATTTTGCATTAACCTATTGTGCTGGTTGTCATTTATTATCCCATGTTATCCAAGAAAGATATATTTTTGTACTCGGTTACGGCCTCTGGAAATTTCCAACCATCGACTTTGGAGGGACTGGTCAGAGGTTGCTGTGTTGATCTAATGTCTCCTTTTGTAAACAGGGTGTAACATTTACAACACTCCAGTCCTTTGATAACACTTTCATTTCCAAGGAGGATTGGAAGCTTCTGGCCATTGCCTCAGCTATTTCTCCCACTCCTTCCCTCAACAACCCTCATATATCCCATGTAGACCGTGTCCAATTTATTGTGGTACTAAAACGCATGGTTTTGTGAAGGAGAGGTAGTGTCCAACGAATTTGATTGAGTTTTTTGAGGAAGTGACGAAGATGATTGATGAAGGAAGGGCAGTGGATGTTATCTATATGGACTTTAGTAAAGCCTTTGACAATGTCCCGCATGGCAGACTGGTACAAAAGGTGAAGTCACACGGGATCAAAGGTGAGTTAGCAAGATGGATACAGAACTGGCTCGGTCACAGAAGACAGAGGGTTTCAGTGGATGGGTGTTTTTCTGAATAGAGGGATGTGACTAGTGGTGCTCCGCAGGGATCAGTGCTGGGACCTTTTCTGTTTGTAGTATATATAAATGATTTGGAGGAAAATGCAGCTGGTTTGATTAGTAAGTTTGTGGATGAAAAAAGGTTGGTGGAGTTGCGGATAATGATGAGGATTGTCAGAGGATACAGCAGGAATAAGATCGGTTGGAGACTTGGGTGAAGAAATGGTACATGGAGTTCAATCCAGACAAATGTGAGGTAATGCATTTTGGAAGGTCTACTGCAAGTGGGAGGTATACAGCAAATGGCAGTACCCTTAGGAGTTTTGACAGGCATAAAGATCTAGGGGTACAGGTCCACAGGTCACTGAAAGTGCCAACGCAGGTGGATACGATAGTCAAACAGGCATACGGCATGCTTGCCTTCATCGGTCGGGGCATAGAGTATAAAAATTGGCAAGTCATGTTGCTGCTGTACAGAACCTTAGTTAGGCCACACTTAGAATATTGTCTGTAATTCTGGTCACCACACTACCAGAAGGACGTGGAGGCTTTGGAGAGGTTACAGAGGAGTTTTACCAGGATGTTGCCCGGTGTGGAGGGCATTAGCTATGAGGAGAGGTTGGATAAACTCGGATTGTTTTCACTGGAACGACGGAGGTGGAGGGGCAACATGATAGAGGTTTACAACGTTATGAGCGGCATGGACAGAGTGGATAGTCAGAAGCTTTTCCCCGGGGTGGAAGAGTCAGTTACTAGGGGACATAGGTTTAAGGTGCAAGGGGCAAAGTTTAGAGGGGATGTGCGAGGCACGTTTTTTATGTAGAGGGTGGTGAGTGCCTGGAACTTGCTGCCAGGGGAGGTGGTGGAAGCAGATACGAAAGCGACGTCTTGGAGACACGTTGACAAATACATGAATGGAAGGGAATAGAGGGATAATGGCGCAGAAGTGCAGAAGGTGTTAGTTTAGGCAGGCATCAAGATCGGCGCAGGCTTGGCAGGCCGAATGCCCTGTTCCTGTGCTGAACTGTTCTTTATTCTTTGTTCTTTGTCTTTGCAGCTTGGTCTGTACATGTCCCATGACCGCCTGTATTAGTCACTTTCAGCTGAACATGCATTCAGCAGCACGAGGAAACCCCTCTCGTGTTATTTAAAATGCCCAGGCATCCAATTTACAGGGGAGAGGCTTTTGACTTACATCTGCGATTATAAAGTTAGTGGAGGTGCTGTGGATGTTTTTCTGGAGGTTGTGTTGTGAGCTGCTGCAGACATTTAGGAAGAATTAGAATTAGAATTAGAACATTACAGCGCAGTACAGGCCCTTCGGCACTCGATGTTGCGCCGACCTGTGAAACCATCTGACCTACACAATTCGATTTTCATCCATATGTCTATCCAATGACCACTTAAATGCCCTTAAAGTTGGCGAGTCTACTACTGTTGCAGGCAGGGCGTTCCACACCCCTACTACTCTCTGAGTAAAGAAACAACCTCTAACATCTGTCCTATATCTATCACCCCTCAACTTAAAGCCATGTCCCCTCGTGGTTGCCATCACCATCCGAGGAAAAAGACGCTCACTATCCACCCTATCTAACCCTCAGATTATCTTATATGTCTCTATGAAGTCACCTCTCCTCCTCCTTCTCTCCAACGAAAACAACCTCAAGTCCCTCAGCCTTTCCTCGTAAGACCTTCCCTCCATACCAGGCAACATCCTAGTAAATCCCCTCTGCACCCTTTCCAAAGCTTCCACATCCTTCCTATAATGCGGTGACCAGAACTGCACGCAATACTCCAGGTGCGACGTCACCAGAGTTTTGTACAGCTGCAGCATGACCTCGTGGCTCCGAAACTCGATCCCCCTACTAATAAAAGCTAACACACCATATGCCTTCTTAACAGCCCGATTAACCAGGGTAGCAACTTTCAGGGATTTATGTACCTGGACGCCAAGATCTCTCAGCTCATCCACACGACCAAGAATCTTTCCATTAACCCAGTATTCTGCATTCCTGTTACTCCTTCCAAGTAAATCACCTCACACTTTTTCGCATTAAACTCCATTTGCCATCTCTCAGCCCAGCTCTGCAGCCTATCTATGTCCCTCTGTACCCTACAACATCCTTCGGCACTATCCACAACTTCACCGACCTTAGTGTCATCCGCAAATTTACTAACCCACCCTTCTACACCCTCATCCTGGTCATTTATAAAAATGACAAACAGCAGTGGCCCCAAAACAGAACCTTGCGGTACACCACTAGTAACTAAACTCCAGGATGAACATTTGCCATCAACCACCACCCTCTGTCTTCTTTCAGCAAGCCAATTTCTGATCCAAAGCTCTAAATCACCTTCAACCCCATACTTCCGTATTTTCTGCAATAGCCTACCGTGGGGAACCTTATCAAACGCCTTACTGAAATCCATATACACCACATCCACGGCTTTACCCTCATCCACCTGTTTGGTCACCTTCTCGAAAAACTCAATAAGGTTTGTGAGGCACGACCTACCTTTCGCAAAACCGTGCTTACTGTCACAAATGAACTTATTCTTTTCAAGATGATTATAAATCCTATCTCTTATAATCTTTTCCAACATTTTACCCACAACTGAATTAAGGCTCACAGGTCTATAATTACCAGGGCTGTCTCTACTCCCCTTCTTGAACAAGGGGACAACATTTGCTATCCTCCATTCCTCCGGCACTTCTCCTGTCGACAATGACGACATAAAGATCCACAACAACGGCTCTGCAATCTCCTCCCTGGCTTCCCAGAGAATCCTCGGATAAATCCCATCTGGCCCAGGGGACTTATCTATTTTCACTCTTTCCAAAATTGCTAACACCTCCTCCTTGTGAATCTCAATCCCATCTAGCCTAGTAGGCTGTTCTCAGTAATCATCCTCCCTGTTTACCAGACCTACAAGATTGGTATCATCGGAAAATTTTGAAACTCTACTCTGCATTCCAAGGTACAAGTCATTTATATATATCAAGGAAAAAAAGATCAGCGTTCCGAGCACTGATCCTTGGGGAACATCACTGTCTCCCATCCTCCAGTCTGAAAAACAACCATTTCACACATTTCTCTTTCTGCTGTCCTTTGGACAATTTTTGATCCAATTGGATGCTATTCCCTGAGCTTCAATTTTGTTAATCAAGCTTTTGTTTGGATCTTCATCAAATAATTTCATAAAATCCAGGTAGACAACATCCACCACATTCCCATCATCAACCTTCTCTGATGATCGAAATACATTCCATTAGTTCATCAAGCATAATCTGCCTTTTGGAATTCCGTGCTGGCAATCCTTAATTAACTCAAACCTCTCCAAGTGTGTGTTGTCCTTTTTCCCTGATTATTATTTCTAAAACCTTACCTCCCACTGATGTCACACGAACTGACCAGTAGTTACGAGGCCTGTCTGTTGTCCATTGATAATTCTGGGAGGTGAGGGTGACCATCGATGTCATCATTTACTCCCTCAGCAGGGAGAAGCAGGATGAGAGATCCCTTGGCTTTGTCGGGATAGCGGGAATTCTGATGGTGTAGGTGGCTCTGCGGGGCCCCCATGTCAACGGGGAGAGGTACAGGAACTGGAAGAACTCTCAGTCCATGAATGCACAGTTGGTGTGTGAGCATGCCCAGTACATCATGTTGGTGAATATCCACTATCCTGTCAGCAGCCACAAGACCCTCATTCTGAAGCTTTCAGCCGGTCACAACACTTCGGGGCTCCATGGAAAACAATAATGTGGCTAATCGCAACAAAGACAATCCCCCTCTAGACACCGCTCATGTTTCTGCATCCCCAAACCACCTACCACCGCCACCCAACCTCACACAATTAACATGTGTATAACGTGAGCAATGGAGTCACCAGGAACATGGTGGAACAGACCATCGGTGTGATGAAGCAATGTTTCTGATGTCTGAACCGCTCGGGGGTAGCCCTCCAGTACACACTGGAGCAGGTGTCCAAGTTCATGGTGTTCTGCTGCATATCAACAGCATCATGAGGACACAGGCATTGGCACCAGAAATCCAGAGGCTACCTCAGGAGGAGGAGGAGGCAGGGAGGATATTTCCTGGATGCCTTCCACCCGGATAGGCTGTCGGAGAGTCCTTGCTCAGATACCGGTTCCCATAGGACGACTTCCCTTTCCCACCATGGATCCCACATTCTCCACCATTACACCCATCTGAGACGCCCCATCACAGCGTCCCCGTGGGCATCATCCTGCAATAAAACAATCAGAATTATTACAGCAAAGAGGAGCTATTCAGCCCATCGTGTCTGCTGTGGCTCTCCGAATGAGCAATTCACCTAATCCCATCCTCTGCCTTTTTCCCATCACCCTACATATTCTTCCTTCTCATATACCAGTTTGTTCAGTTTCAGCATGGTTAGAGATGTGGTCACCCCACAGCTTTCGAGTATGCAGGGAGAGAGGGAATGGGTGATCAGCAGGCAGTAAAAAAGAACCAGTCAGGTAGTGGAGGAGACCCCTGAGTCCATCTCACTCTATAACAGTGGCACAGTGGCGCAGTGGTTAGCACCGCAGCCTCACAGCTCCAGGGACCTGGGTTCGATTCCTGGTACTGCCTGTGTGGAGTTTGCAAGTTCTCCCTGTGTGTGCGTGGGTTTTCTCCGGTTTCCTCCCACAAGCCAAAAGACTTGCAGGTTGATAGGTAAATTGGCCATGATAAATTGTCACGAGTATAGGTAGGTGGTAGGGAAATCTAGGAACAGGTGGGGATGTTTGGTCGGAATATGGGATTAGTGTAGGATCAGTATAAATGGGTGGCTGATGTTCGGCACAGACTTGGTGGGCCGAAGGGCCTGTTTCAGTGCTGGATCTCTAATCTAAAAAAAAACAGGTATTCAGTTCCGAATGCTGAGGAAAGTGATGCTTCACGTCGGGAGTACAGCCAGAGCCAAGTCCATGGCGCCACGGGTGGTTGAGCTGCAGTGTGGGATACAGGGATGAATGGAAGAGCCATAGTGATAGGCGAGTCAATAGTCAGGGGAACAGACAGGCGTTTCTGTGGCCACAGACGTGAATACAGGATGGTGTGTTGCCTCCCTGGTACCAGGGTCAAGGACCGCAGTCAGCAACGGCAGAACATCTTGAAGCAGGAGGGGAACAGCCAGGCGTCGTGGACCACATGGGAACCAATGATACAGGTAGAAAGAGGGATGTGATCTCTCAGTCAAAATTTAGGGAGGTGGGGAAGAAATTAGCAAGCAGGACCTCAAACATAGTCAAAAAGTGGAATTCTCCAGATTACTCGCAGTGCCAGGTGCAACTTAGTATAGAAATAGAAAGATAAGGCAGATGAATACCTGGCTGGAAAGTTGCTGCAGGAGGGAGGGATTCATATGCCTGGGACACTGGGACCGGCTCTGGGGGAGATGAGACTTTTACAGGCCGAACGGGTTGCACGTGAACAGAGCCAGGAGTGGATTCCTTGCAGAATGTTTCAGAAAATTGAACATAGAACAGGACAGCACAGCACAGGCTCTTCGGCCCTCGATGTTGTGCCGAAACTTTAACCTACTCTAAGATCAAACTAACTACCTACCCTTCAATCTACTATCATCCATGTACCTATCCAAGAGTCGCTTAAATGTCCCTAATGTATCTGCTTCTACTACCACCGCTGGCAGTGCATTCCATGCACCCACCACTCTCTGTGTAAAGAACCTACCTCTGACATCTCCCAGAAACCTTCCTCCAATCGCCTTAAAATTAGGCCCCCTGGTGATAGCCCTTTCCACCTGTGAAAAGGTCTCTGGCTATCCAATCTATCTATGCCTCTCATCATCTTGTACCCCTCTATCAAGTCACCTCTCATCCTTCTTCGCTCCAATGAGAAAAGCCCTAGCTCCCTCAATCTATCTTCGTAAGACATACCCTCCAGTCCAGGCAGCATCCTGGTAAATCTCCTCTGCACCCTCTCTAAAGCTTCCACATCCATCCTATAATGAGGCGACCAGAACTGGACACAATATTCCAAGTGTGGTCGAACCAGGGCCTTATAGAGCTGCAGCATAACCTCGCAGCTCTTAAACTCAATCCCCCTGTTAATGAAAGCCAAGACACCATGCGCCTTCATAACAAACCTATCAACTTGGGTGGCAACTTTGAGCGATCTATGGACATGGACCCCAAGATCCCTCTGTTCCTCCACACTACCAAGAATCCTGCCTTTATGCCTGCATTCTGCATTCAAATTCGACCTTCCAAAATGAATCACTTCACACTTTTACAGGTTGAACTCCATCTGCCACTTCTCAGCCCAGCTCTGCATCCTGTCAATGGCCCGTTGCAACCTACAACAACCTTCCACACTATTCACAACTCCAGCAACCTTCGTGTCATCGGCAAACTTGCTAACCCAGCCTTCCACTTCTTCATCCAAGTCATTTATAAAAATCACAAATGGCAGAGGTCCCAGAACAGATCCCTGCGGAAGAACACTGGTCACCGAGCTCCATGCTGAATACTACCACCCTCTGTCTTCTATGGGCCAGCCAATTTTGTATCCAGACAGCCAACTTCCCCTGTATCCCATGCCTCCTCAGTAGCTGAATGAGCCTACCATGGGGAAACTTATCAAACGCCTTGCTAAAATCCATATACGCCACATCCACTGCTCCTCCTTCGTCAATGTGTTTTGTCACATCTTCAAATAATTCAATAAGGCTTGTGAGGCATGACCTGCTCCTTACAAAGCCATGCTGACTGTCTCCAATCAAACCATGCTTTTCCAAATAATCATAAATCCTGTCTCTCAGAATCCTCTCCAATAATCTGTCCACTACCGACGTAAGACTGACTGGTCTATAGTTCCCAGGGTTATCCCTATTCCCTTTCTTGAACAAGGGAACAACAGTTGCCACCCTCCAATCATCTGATACTACTCCAGTGGACACTGAGGACGCAAAGATCATCGCCAATGGCGCGCAATCTCTTCCCTCGCTTCCGGTAACATCCTTGGGTATATCCCGTCTGGCCCCGGGGACTTATCTGTCTTCATATCATTCAGAATTTCCAGTACATCCTCCCTCTTAACCTCAACCTGTTCTAGCATATCAGCCTGTTCCACGCTGTCCTCACAAACGACCAGCTTCCTCTCACTAGTGAACACTGAAGCAAAGTATTCATTTAGGACCTCCCCTACCTCCTCTGACTCCAGGCACAAGTTCCCTCCACTATCCCTGATCTGCCCTACCCTCACTCTCGCCGTCCTCTTGTTCCTCACATAAATGTAGAACGCCTTGGGAGTTTCCTTAATCCTACCCGCCAAGACGTTTTCATGTCCCCTTCTAGCTCTCCTAAGTCCATTCTTCAGTTCCTTCCTGGCTACCTTGCAACCCTCTAGAGCCCTGTCTGATCCTTGCTTCCTCAACCTTAAGTAAGCTTCCTTCTTCCGCCTGACTAGCTGTTCCACATCTCTTGTCATCCAAGGTTTCTTCACCCTACCATCCCTTCCCTGCCTCATCGGGCCAAACCTATCCAGCAGTCGCAGCAAGTGCTCCCTAAACAACCTCCACATTTCTGTGGTGCATTTGCCTGAAAACATCTTTTCCCAGTTTATGCTCCCCAGTTCCTGTCTAATAGCCTTGTAAGTTCCCTTCCCCCAATTATATATTTTCCCATCCCATCTGCTCCTGTCCCTCTCCATGACTATGGTCAGGGAGTTGTGATCACTATCATCGAAATGCTCTCCCACCGAGAGATCTGCCACCTGGCCTGGTTCGTTGCCAAGCACCAAGTCCGACATAGTCTCCCCTCTTGTCGGCCTATCTACATATTGAGTCAGGAAACCTTCCTGGACACAACTGACAAAAACTGCTCCATCCAAACTATTTGCACTGAGGAGGTTCCAATCAATATTAGGGAAGTTGAAGTCACCCATGACAACAACCCTGTTACTTCTGCACCTTTCCAAAATCTGCCTCCCAATCTGTTCCTCCATGTCTCTGTTGCTATTGGGGGGTCGACAGAAAACTCCCAACAAAGTGACTGCTCCTTTCCTGTTTCTGACTTCCAACCATAATGACTCAGTAGACAGACCCTCCTCGACGACCTCCCTTTCTGCAACTGTGATACTATCCCTGATTAGCAATGCCACTCCCCCACCTCTTTTACCTCCCTCCCTATTCCTTTTCAAACATCTAAACCCCGTGACATCCAACATCCATTCCTGCCCCTGTGATATCCCCGTCTCTTTAATGGCCACACTGCAAGTACTGTTGGAAGGGTTTAAACTAGTTTACCAGTGGGGATGAGGACCTGAGGATAGATTCAGCTGGGGCAAAATCAGAAATGAAAATGGAAGGTGGAAAATTAATGGATGAGTCTGGAAGACAGAGGAAATGAGGGTGAGAAAATGAAAAAAAGGTTTGGCAGTGCTCAGGGGTATCGATTTCAATGTAAGGAGTGCAGCAAATAAAGCAGATGAGCTGAGGGCAAAGATAGACATGTGGCAGTATGATATCATAGTTATTACAGAAACATGGCTTAAGGAGGGACAGGAATGGCAGCTCAACGTTCCTGGTTACAGGGTTTTCAGATGCAATAGGGAGACGGTTAAGAAATGAGGGGAATGGCAATTTTGGTCAAGGAATCTATTGCAGCTGTGAGGAGGGATGATATGTTGGAAGGTTCATCAACTGAGGCGATATGGATTGAGCTAAGGAACCAAAAAGGGGCAATCTCACTGCTGGGAGTGTGATCCCGTCAGCCAAACAGTCCGAGGGAGATAGAAGAGCAGATATGTAGGCAAGTCTCTGAGAAGTGCAAGAACAATAGGGCAGTAATAGTAGGGGATTTTCATTACCCCAATATTAACTGGGATAATTTTAGTATGAAAAGAATTAAGGGAACAGAAATCTTGAGGTGCATTCAGGAGAACGTTTTTGGCCAGGATGTAACAAGTCCAACAACAGAGGGTGCAGTTTTAGACATTGTTTTAGGAAATGAAGATGGCCAGGTGGAAGGAGTGGCAGGGAAGAGCATTTTGGTGGGAGTGATCATAATTCAGTTAGTTTTAACTTAATTATGGAACAGGACAAGAGATATATCAGGAGTTAAAGTTCTCAATGGGGAAAGGCGAATATTACTAAACTGAGGAGCGAAAGTGGACTGGGAACAGCTGTTTGAAGGTAGTTCAGTCTCACAGCAGTGGGAGGCATTCAAAGGGGAGATTCAAAAGGTTCAGGATAAACATGTTCCCACAAGGAAAAAGGGTGAGGGGGCCAAATCTCGAGTCCAATGGCTGTCAAGGAGCCGACAGGGTAGGATAACGCAGAAAAGGAAAGCTTCTGTCCGACACTGAGAACTTAATACTGCAGAAAGCCGAGAGGAGTATAGAAAGTGGAGGGGTCAAATCAAAAAGGAAGTGAGGAATGGAAAGTGAGGGTATGAAAGAATATTGGCAAGCAAAATCAAGGTGAACCCAAAGATGCTTTCTCAATACATTAAGAGGAAGAGGACAACTAAGGGGAGAGTAGGACCCATAATAGATCAGAAAGGTAACCTTTGTATAAGGGTAGAAGATATTGGTATGGTTCTTATTGAGCACTTTGCGTATGTCTTCAGAAAAGAGGAGGGATTTAGATATTGTCGTTAAGGAGGAAGAGTGTGAATTATTGGATATAATAAACATAGGGAGAGAGGAAGTATTAATGGGATTAGCATCCTTGAAAGTTGAAACATCACCAGAGCCGGATGAAATGTACCCCAGGCTGTTCAAAGAAGCAAGAGAGCAAATAGCAGATGGTCTGCCTACCATCATTTCCCAATCTCACTGGATACAGTTGTGGTGCCGGAGTATTGGAGAATTGCTAACATTGTACCTCTGTTTAAAAATGGAGCGAAGGATAGTCTGAATAATTACAGGCCAGTCAGTCTAACCTCAGCAGTGGGCAAATTATTGGAATCTATTCTGAGAGACAGGATAAACTGTCACTTAGAAAGGCACAGGTTTATCAAGGATAGTCAGCATGGATTTGTTAAGTGACTCTCTTGTTTGACCAAATTGATCGAATTTTTTGAAGCTGTTACAAGGAATATAGATGAGGGTAGTGCAGTTGATGTGGTCGACATGGATTTTAGCAAGGCTTCTGACAAGTTCCCACATGACAGCCTGGTTCAAAAAATAAAATCCCATGGCGTCCAGAGAAATGCAGAAAAGCGGATACAAAATTGTCTCAGTGGCAGGAAACAAAGGGTAATTATTGACAAGTATTTTTGCGACTGGAGGACTGTCTCCATTGTCATTCCACAGGGCTCAGTAATGGGTCCCCTGCTTTCTGTGGTCTAAATTAAAGATTTAGACGTAAATTTAGGGGGTATGATCAAGACTTTTGCAGACGACACAAAGGTTGGCCATGTGGCGGATAGCGAGAAGGATAGCTGTAGGCTGCAGGAAGATATTGATGGTCTGGTGAGATGGGCAGAAAAATGGGAATCGACCTGGATAAGTGTGAGGTGATGCTATTGGGGAGCTCAAACAAGCAAAGGAATACACGATTACTAGGACAATACTGAGAAATGTAGAGGAAGTACGGGACTTTGGAGTGAATGCCCACAGATCCCTGAAGATAGCAGGACAGGTCAATAAGGCAGTTAAGAAGGCATATGGAATCATTTCCCTTTTTAGCCTAGGTAGAGAATGTAAGAGCTGGAACTGTATAAATCATTGGTTAGGCCACAACTTGAATACTTTGTGCAGTTCTGGTAACCACATTACAGAAAGGAGGCAATTGCACTAGAGAGGGTACAGAGGAGATTTACGAGGATGTTGCCAGGACTGGAAAAATGCAGCTGTGAGGAAAGATTGGATAGGCTGGGGTTGTTCTTCATGGAACAGAGAAGGCTTGAGGGGAGATCTGATAGAAATGAACAACAGTTTGTGGGGCCTGCATTGAGTGGAGGTGAAGGGTCTATTCACCTTAGCAAAAATGTCATTGACTTGGGGACATAGATTGAAAGTGATTGGCAGAAATATCAGAAGGGAGTTGAGGAAAAACATGTTCACCCAGAAATACAAATTTTTCTCGGTGACAGGAAGCAAAGGGTAATTGTTGACGTGTATTGAGTGGAGGACTGTTACCAGTCGTGTTCCAGAGGGCTTGGTACTGGGTCCCCTGCGTTTAGTGAGGGTCTGTAACTCACTTCATGAAAGGATGGTTGAGGCAGAAACCCTCGACTCATTCAAAAGGAGTCTGGATGTGCATCTCAAGTGTCATAATCTGCAGGGCTACGGATCAAATGATGGAAGGCGTGATAAGAATAGTTGGATAACTTTTCGGCTGGCACAGCCACGATGGGCCAAGTTACCTCTTTCTGTGCCTTAAATTTTCTACGATTCTATGATTCTATAACACGAAACACGCTATCCTCGTTAACACTCCCAATTCTGTCAACAAACTATCAAGGTTATCAGAAATGATTTTCCATGAAGCTATCAGTGCTGCTTGTCATTTAATAAGACATGATTTTGCAAGTAAGAAATATTTTTGTGCTGGGTTATGGCCTCCAGAATTTTCCAATAATCAACATTAGGCTGATAGTTACAAGGCTTATCCAACCTCCCCTTCTTGAAACAGGGTGGAACATTTACAGCCCTTCATATCTCTGGCATTTTAAAAAATTCATTCATGGGATGTGGACACCCCTGGCTAGGCCAGCATTTATTGCCCATCCCTAATTACCCATGCGAAGGTGGTGATGAGCTGCCTTCTTGAACCACTGCAGTCCATGTGGGGTAGGTACACCCACAGTGCTGTTAGGAAGGAAGTTCCAGTATTTTGACCCAGCGACAGTGAAGGAACGGCAAGATAGTGTCAAATCAGCATGGTGTGTGGCTTGGAGGGGAACTTGCAGGTGGTGATGTTTCCATACATCTGCTGCCCTTGCCCTTCTATATGGTAGAGGTTGTGTGTTTGGAAGGTGCTGTCTAAGGAGCCTTGGTGTGTTGCTGCAGTGCATCTTGTAGATGGTACACACTGCTGCCTCTTTGCGTCGGTGGTGGAGGGAGTGAATGTTGTGGATGTGGTGCCAATCAAGCGGGCTGCTTTGTCCTGGATGGTGCCGAGCTTCTTGAGTGTTGTTGGAGCTGCACCCATCCAGACAAGCGGAGAGTATTCCATCACACTCCTGGCTTGTGCCTTATAGATGGTGGACTGGCTTTGGGGTGTCAGGAGGTGAGTTGATCGCCTCAGCATTCCTCGCCTATGACCTGCTCTTTGAGCCATGGTATTTATATGGCTACTCCTGTTCAGTTTCTGGTCAATGGTAGCCCCTAGGATGTTGATAGTGGTGGATTCAGCTATGGTAATGTCATTGAATGTCAAGGGGGATGATTAGATTCTCTCTTGTCGGTGATGGTCATTGCCTGGCACGATGGCAGTGCGAATGATACTTGCCAATTATTAGCCCAAGCCTTGATATTGTCCAGGTCTTGCTGCATTTCTACACGGACTGCTTCAGTATTTGAGGAGTCACGAATGGTACTGAAAATTGTGCAATCATCAGCGAACAACCCCACTTCTGGTCTTGTGATTGAAGGAAGGTCATTGATGAATCAGCTGAAGATGGTTGGGTCTCGGAAACTACCCTGAGGAACTCCTGCAGTGATGTCCTAGAGTTGAGATGATTGACCTGCAACAACCACAACCATCGTCCTTTGCGTTCGGTATGACTCCAACCAGCAGAGAGTTTTCCCGCTGATTCCCACTGACTCCATTTTTGCTCTGGTTCCTTGATGCCATACTCAGTCAAATGCTGCCTTGATGTCAAGGCAGTCACTCATACCTCACCTCTTGAATTCAGCTCCTTTGTCCATGTTTACACCAAGACTGTAATGAGGTCAGGAGCTGTGTTACCCTGGCGGAACCCAAACTGAGCGTTACTAAGCAGGTTATTGCTAAGCAAGTGCTGTTTGATAGCATTGTCGATGACACCTTCCATCACTTTACTGATGATTGAGAATAGTCTGATGGGGCGGTAAAGCCGGGTTGGACTAGTCCTGCTTTTTGTGTACAGGACATAGCTGGGCAATTTTTCACATTGACGGGTAGATGCCAATGTTGTAGCTGTACTTGAACAGTTTGATGGGGGAACGGAAGTTCTGGAGCACAGGTATTCAGTACTATTTCCGGAATATTGTCAGGGCCCATAGCCTTTGCAGTATCCCGTGCCTTCAATCGTTTCTTGATATCACGCTGAGTGAATCCAACCATGAGAAGCAGTACTGTATACTCCCCTCCACCTCCAGTCTGAACAATGACTGTTCACCACTTCTCTCTGCTTTCTGTCCCTGAGTCAGTGTCATATCCACACTATCACTGTCACATTAATCCATGTCATGACAAGTCTATGAAATATCCACACTATCACTGTCACATTAATCCATGTCATGACAAGTCTATGAAATATCCACACTATCAATGTCACATTAATCCATGTCATGACAAGTCTATGAAATATCCACACTATCACTGTCACATTTACCCATGTCATGACAAGTCTATGAAATATCCACACTATCACTGTCACATTAATCCATGTCATGACAAGTCTATGAAATATCCACACTATCAATGTCACATTAATCCATGTCATGACAAGTCTATGAAATATCCACACTATCACTGTCACATTAATCCATGTCATGACAAGTCTATGAAATATCCACACTATCACTGTCACATTAATCCATGTCATGACAAGTCTATGAAATATCCACACTATCACTGTCACATTAATCCATGTCATGACAAGTCTATGAAATATCAACACTATCAATGTCACATTAATCCATGTCATGACAAGTCTATGAAATATCCACACTATCACTGTCACATTAATCCATGTCATGACAAGTCTATGAAATATCCACACTATCAATGTCACATTAATCCATGTCATGACAAGTCTATGAAATATCCACACTATCACTGTCACATTAATCCATGTCATGACAAGTCTATGAAATATCCACACTATCACTGTCACATTAATCCATGTCATGACAAGTCTATGAAATATCCACACTATCACTGTCACATTAATCCATGTCATGACAAGTCTATGAAATATCCACACTATCACTGTCACATTAATCCATGTCATGACAAGTCTATGAAATATCCACACTATCACTGTCACATTAATCCATGTCATGACAAGTCTATGAAATGTCAGCTGATCACAGGCCGTTTGAAAATCTATATACATAAGTGGATATACATGAGTCGGGGCGGAAGATGTTGATATGGTTCTTAATGAATACTTTGTATCTTTCTGAACAGAAGAGGGGACGATGCAGATATTGTGGTTAAGGAGGAGGAGTGTGAATTATTGGATGTGATATACATAGGGAGAGAGGAAGTATTAATGGGATTAGCATCTTTGAAAGTTGATCCATCACCAGGGCCAGATGAAATGTATTCCAGGCTGTCAAAAGAAGTGAGAGAGGAAATAGCAGAGGGTCTGACCATCATTTTCCAGTCCTCACTGGATACAGGTGTAGTGCCAGAGGATTGGTGAACTGTTAACATTGTACCTCTTTAAAATGGGAGCAAAGGATAGACCGAATAATTGCAGGCCAATCAGTGTAACCTCAGTAGTGGGCAAATTATTGCAATGTATTCTGAGAGACAGGATGAACTGTCACTTAGAAAGGCTCAGGTCAATCAAGGACAGTCAGCATGGATTTGTTAAGGGAAGATATTGTTGACCAACTTGATTGAATTTTTCGACGAAGTCGCAAGGATGATAGATGAGGGTAGTGCAGATGATATGGTCTCCGTGGATTTTGCCAAGGCTTTTGACAAGGTCCCATGTGGCATACTAGGTAAAACAAATACAGTCCCATGGAATCCAGGGAAATGCAGAAAGCTGGATACAAAATTGGCTCAGTAGCAGGAAACAAAGGGTGATTGTTGACGGGTGACTTTCTGACTTGAGGTCTGCTTCCAGTGGCGTTCCACAGGGCTCAGTACTGGGTCCCCAGCTTTTAGTAGTATATATTAACGATTTGAACGTACATGTAGGGGGCATGATCAAGATGTGTGCATATGGTACACAGATTGGCTGTGCGGTAGGTAGCGAGGAGGATAGCTAGGCTGCAGGAAAATATTGATGGCAGAAAATATTGATGGGGCGGCACAGTGGTGCAGTGGTTAGCACTGCAGCCTCACAGCTCCAAGGACCTGGGTTTGATTCTGGGTACTGCCTGTGTGGAGTTTGCAAGTTCTCCCTGTGTCGGCGTGGGTTTTCTCCGGGTGCTCCGGTTTCCTCCCACAAGCCAAAAGACTTGCAGGTTGGTAGGTAAATTGGCCATTATAAATTGTCACTAGTATAGGTAGGTGGTAGGGAAATATAGGGAAAGGTGGGGATGTTTGGTAGGAATATGGGATGAGTGTAGGATTAGTATAAATGGGTGGTTGATGGTCGGCACAGACTCGGTGGGCCGAAGGGCCTGCTTCAGTGCTGTATCTCTAATCTAAAAAAAAAAGTGTCAAATGGAATTCAGCCTGGTTAAGTATGAGACGATGCAATTGAGGAGGTCAAACAAGGCAAAGGGATAGACAATCAATCGGAAAATACTGAGAAGTGTAGAGGAAGTGAGGGACCTTGGAGTCAATGTCCACTGATGTCCTGAATGTAGCAGGTCAGGTCGATAAGGTGGTTAAGAAGGCATATGGAATCCTTTCCTTTATTAGCTGAGGTATAGAATACAAGAGCAGTGAGGTTATGCTGGAACTGTATAAATCATTGGTTAGGTCACAACCTGAGTACTCTGCAGTTCTGGTCACCTAATTACACAAAGGATGGAATTGCACTAGAGAGGGTACAGAGGAGATTTACAAGGATGTTTGCCAGGACTGGAAAAATGCAGCTATGAAGAAAGATTAGATAGGCTGGGGTTGTTCTACTTGGAACAGAGAAGGCTGAAGGGAGATCTGATTGAATGGGACATAATTTTGTGGGGCCTGGATAGAGTGGAGGTGAAGAGTCTATTCACCTTAGCAGAGAGATCAGTGACTAGGGGGCAGTGACTTAAAGTGCTTGGTAGAAGGATTAGCGGGGAGTTGAGGAGAAACTTGTTCACCCAAAAATACAAAATGGGCTCAGTGGCAGGAAACAAAGGGTAATTGTTATAATAAAAGCAAAATACTGCCGATGCTGGAAATCTGAAGTAAAACACGAAATGCTGGAAATACTCGGCAGGTCTGGCAACATCTGTGGAGGGAGAAGCAGAGTTAACGTTTCAGGTCAATGATGAAGGGTCACTGACCTGGAACGTTAACTCTGCTTCTCTCTCCACAGATGCTGCCAAACCTGCTGAGTATTTCCATCATGTCTTGTTTTTATTAAAGGGTAGTTGATGACGGATATTTTACTGTCCTGAGGACTGTTTACAGTGGCGTTCCACAGGGTTCAGTACTGCGTCCGCTGTTTTCAGTGAGAGTCTTGAAATTACTGCCTGAAAGGATAGTTGAAGCAGAATCCCTCCACTCAGTGAAAAGGAAACTGGATGTTCACCTCAACTGTCATTATCTGCAGGGCTGTGGATCAAATGCTGGAAGATGGGATTAGAATAGGTGGATCATTTTTCGGCCGGTGCAGACACAATGGGCCAAGCGGCCTCTTTCTGTATCTTAAACTTTCTATGATTATATTACATGAAACAATCACAGTTACATCCTCAACGAACTTGATTAAGATTATCAGGAATGATATTTCATTAACCTTTCCGTGCTGCTTGTCATTTATTATCCCGTGTTTTACAAGCAAGATATATTTTTGTGTTGGGTTATGACCTCTAGAAGTTTCCAACCACCAACATTAGACTGATAGTTACTGGGTTTACCCAACCTCTCCGTTTTAAACAGGGTGTAACATTGACAATCCTCCAGACCTCAGGCGTCACTCCCATATCCAAGGAGGACTGAAAGATTCTGTCCAGTGCTTCTGTCATTTCCACCATTCCTTCCCTCAGTAACCCTCACAAATCCCATGCAGACTGGATAAATGTTCTACTTTATAGTGGTACAAAAAGTGTTGAATTGAAAGGTGTTAACTGAACCAGTTTGTTCAGTGACTGTAATTAATGTCAGTCTCCATGGACCCTAATGGTGTCACTGGAGGGTTTCCCTCTTCTATTAATACAGGACTCCTATCAATGTGTTTTCCGATAGTATTAGCGGGACCATCAGCTCCGGCACTAAAAGGGATCTGTGGGCTGCAGAGAGCGGGAGAGGAGAGATAAGAATCTGAACAATAGATGGGAATATTGCAACAATGGACAGGAGTTTATCCTATTGGTTTGAAAGTCTTACTGCAGATTATTATTGGATAACATTAGAATGGCAGATCTATTATGCTCTGAAGATGATTCAATGTATTTACTATCCCATCCTCGCTACTATTGGTGTCCCTGGTAAATCTCTGTATCCAACTATTAGATTCATAAACCATATTTCACTGAGTTAGTGTTCTTGTCATTTAAATCGTGAGAAGACTGAAACCATTATCTTCCGTTTCTGTCACAACTTCATTCCCTGTCTATGATCTGCATCCCCCACGCTGGCCATTGTCTCAGGCTGAACCAGGAAGTTTACAACCTCTGGTATCTATTTAATGCTGAGCTGAGTTTATCCCCATATTCGCTCCATCCCCAGCCCGGCCAATTGTTATGGCCAGGTGAGGAGGGGTCAGAGTGGCTCTTCTTTATTTGACTGCAACAGTGTTTGTCCTTTATAAACAGTGAATATGCTTAACGTCTCAGTGAGTGTTCTACATCTTACCTTTGGTATGATGGTGAAGAAACCGATTGGACAGCTTCTCTTGAGTTTAAACATGAAAGAGGTGAGTTTATTAAACTTAACAAGAGAAATCCGATCTGAATAAAATCATAAAAAAACGGAACACACAGTTACGTACACACTCATACGAGAATCACACACACTCAAATAGATCGCAGAGTGAGAAGTAAATTTGTGGTTGGATTTGAGTCCAGAATAAATTTCAAAAAACTCATTCTGTGATGTTGGGCGATTCCGTGGTCTTCCAGCTGAAGTTATATTCTTGAAGTCTTTTGCTTGTCGAAGTGCAGTATGTGGCTGTCCACATTGCTCAGGGTTATCTTTGAGGCTTTCTTCCCCTGGTTACTCTGTCTGCAGCAATACGTAGGCTTGAGGGGCCCGCAGTCACATGTGGTTTTCAAACTTGTGATGTTAGGTGGAGAGAGAGATGGAGAGAGAGAGAGAGAGAGGGGTCACAGCCCTTCTGCTTCTGCACAGTTTGAATCATTGGCTTGTCTGTCTTTGTCCAGGGGAAACTCCCAGCTTTCACAGAGATGGACCGAAGGTCTCATGACTGCCTCAGTGCATTCTCTGGACCCTTCTAATGAGATTCAAGGTTAGAAACTTCTATCTCCCCAGGGCTCAGGATACCAGTATTTATACTTGGAGGAGTTTGCTCTTTCAAAGTCAATGTGTCATGGTAGTCTTGCATGCCGTGTTAATGAATGTAATCTTAGATAATTCAATCACTAGAGCAAGCCAATGATATTGGTCCAGGCTCATCATACATGTGTCTCCTGTTGTAGGCCTTAGAATGTGAAAATGTGTTTCAGATGCCAATTACGGTGGCCATCTTGGCTGCCAGTTTTTTCAAGGTTAACTGTAGGATTTTTTCTATTAAAAGGTTAGTGTAAGTTTCCAATCGATGAATTAAAATTCCTCATTTGGCATGTTGTGTTATCTTCACACCGGCGCAGCATATGGAAAGAAACGTGATAACGGGAACATTTCATTTCAGAACTGTGGGAAGAAAAAGAAAGAAATACACATGCATTCTCAATAATCACTTCTCAAATTCACACATTAATCTTAGAATTATTGCAGCTGACATTGTCTGTTACAGCTGTACTGATTTAACTTTTTTGGCATTTTGTCTGGGATGGTTATGTGTCGGGTTCGACGCTGGGCAATGCATCAACGATTGCATTGTTTACCTTTTCTCTCCTCTAATGAAGTTTTAACTACTCAGGTTCCTGCATCTTAACAATCTTTCTCCCTAAACCGACAGTGTGTAATAAATTGTTTTTTATAGACCCAGTGAGGTGTCTGAGATTTCCTCTGGGCCTTTGTTCTTGCTGAGTTCGCCTTTGAAATTGTTGTGTTTGATTAACTTTGGGTTTGGGATCTGATCATTGTGTTCTTCAGTGGGTAGATCCACACTGACCTTACTTTTAGCTTTCTGGTGAGGTACCCAAGTGCTGTTTACTTTAGGGTACGTTCCCTTCAATTTTCCCTTTACTATGGGAAGAATCATTTTTTTATCTACCCTATGTCCTCTGGGACATTACTGCTCGCAGGTCTTTGTCCAGCTTTCGCTGCACTCTGCAGCGGCAGTTCGACTAGGTGAGGCATCTCCCTCACCATTGACATGCCTTTTTGGGACCTTTCCTTGTCCTTGCACGTTTCTGTAAATGCTGTTAGCAGCCTTTTTAGGCTGCCTCTTTGACCTGCATTTAAGGAGGAGAGCGTAGGGTCTGATGGATCCCACATTTCAGGGTTGGCTATTCGGAGAGTAGGGGGTTCCACTTGGGAATCCTCCTGGCCCTCCTCTAACCTGTCCTCACCGCCCTTTCCAATCCTTCCCTCCTGACTGCCTGACAGATCTGTACTTGGCTGTTCCCTCCACAGCCTTTGCTTTTTGCCTTTGGTCTGGAGTGTCAATTAAATAATGTACCTGACTATTCCTTTTGCCACTCGATATGGACCACTGAACCGGGATTTCAGGGGTTCACCCTGCAGTGGGAATAGTAACAATACATGGTCTCTGTCCTGAAATGTTTTAGCCTTGGCATTTCTGTCTAATTACCTTTCCATAGCTGCCTGGGTGGTCTTTAGGTGCTCCCACAGCATAGAAATGTAGTCCAACATGGAAGACTCATCCCTGTGTCCCAAAGACCTCTCCTTGATTAGTTTAAGGGAACCTCTCACCTCGTGTCCATAAACTAATTCAAAGAGACTAAAGCCAGTGGAATCATTGGATACGTCCCCCGAAACCAACAGGAGAAATCCCAGCCCTTTGTCCCAGTCATGAGGTTGCTCATAGCAGTATGGCGTGATCATTGTCTTTAGGGTCTGATAGTACCGCTCCAAAGCCCCTTGTAATATTGGATGGTAGGCTGAGGACTTTATTTATTTACTTATTTTATTTATTTAGAGATACAGCACTGGAACAGACCCTTCGGCCCACCGAGTCTGTGCCGACCATCAACCACCCATTTATACTAATCCTACATTAATCACATATTCCTACCACATCCCCACCATCCCTCAACTCCCCTCCCACCAACCTATACTAGGGGCAATTTATAATGGCCAATTTACCTATCAGGCTGCAAGTCTTTGGCTGTGGGAGGAAACCGGATCACCTGGTGAAAACCCACGCGGTCACAGGGAGAACTTGCAAACTCTGCACAAGCAGTACACATAATCGAACCCGGGTCGCTGGAGCTGTGAGGCTGCGGTGCTCCAGATTACCTATGACCTTATCAAAAAAAAATGGACATAAAATGTGTGTCCTGATCCGACTGGATCTCAGCAGGCAGCCCATATCGGGTAAAGAATTGGGTTAGCCCCTTCACCACAGCCTTGGCAGGGATAGTTCTTCGGGCGAATGGCCTCTGGGAATCGGGTCACCACATCCATAATGGTGAGAAGATACTGGTATCCCGTTTTGTTTTCAGCAGGTGACCCCACAATCCACCAGCAATCTGCTGAAGGGGTCCCCAAAAGCTGGTATGTGAATTAGGGTGCAGGCTTTATTGCAGGTTGGGGCTTCCCCACAACTTAGCACATGTGGCTAGTTTTACAAAACGCCACCACATCTTTGTGAAGTTGTGGCCAGTCAAAATACTGACTTCTGCGGGCTTTGATTTTTCATACACCGAAATGTCCATCCATTAGAAGGTCTTGGGTCATTCTTAATATTTCTTTAAGGGACCTCAGCGGCACCACTATCTGGTGAACCACTGTCCACTTTTCATCCTCTGCTCTGTGAGGAGGTCTCCACTTCCTCATCAGCACCTCATTATTTAAATAGTAACACTCTGCAACTCCCTCTGCTTCAGTTTTGGTTTGGACAGTCTGTGCTATTTTTTAACGCTGGGTCGGCTTGTTGAGCCTCAAATAAGGAAGAGCTGTTTAATACATTCTTTGGGTCCTCTAACTTCCCAAAGAAGGTTTCAGACAACCAGAATTTAGGGTAATCCGTCTGCAGTCTCAGTTCAGGGGATTGTTTTGCCATGGACCGAGTCACCACACAATCAGGGAGAATGTCAGGGACCTTCTCTTGTAACTACTCTGTCTCCCGGACCTCTTTTTGTCTCTCTAGAACTACTGGGGAAGCTGCCACCTTTTCCCCTGTCAGATTATTACCCAGGAGCAGTTCGACCCATCAACAGGTAAACTAGGGACAATCCGCATGGTAAAGGGTCATGAAACTGGGTCACACTCCAACTGCACCGGATATAAGGGTATGGACATATACTGTCTTCCGATACCATTCACTAACGCTCTAGCATTCACTGCACTTTCTTTTTCCCAGCAGAAGGGATTGGGTGGCCCCTGTCTCCTTGAGTATGACTATTGTTTTACTTGCCTCACTCAAGGGGTATGGGGTCACTTTTCATTAGGATACAAATTCCTGGTACCTCTCAGGGATTTTGTTTATTTTTCCCGCACTCTCTGTGGTGGGGTAACTGGGTCAGACTGCCGCAGTTGGAGGCACAGCCTGATCTGTTGTGCTTTCCATCAGGTCCCATTTTCCTGTACTGATCTGGTGGTCCCTGATTAATGCTCCAGGTTTTCTCATAACTTGCAGCATTCAGCTCGATGGTGATCTGCCTTATTCCAATGGAAACGCAAAGGTCTTCGGCCATTACTCCTGCTCTGAGTGCCGTCCTATTTAGCCTGAGGATGGACCCCCGTGTGTCCAGCTTTTCCTCCTTGCCCAAGGCTGATCGGGCTCCTATCACCCTCCCACATTTTATTCTCGGGTCTTTGTGGTGACTAGGGAAGGGTTTCCCTTTGGGCTTAAGGCTTTGTGTACAAGGGAAAATTCATCAGCCAGAATTGCAACCTGCCTAGCTCTTTGAACTTTTCGTTCCTCTTTGTGGGTTTTAATGGTAGGGAGAGCGAGTTTTTGAACTCCTTCAGATGGATCACCACTCTAAGGTTCAGATATGTGGGCTGTAATTTGAGTGTTTGTATCCACTGGTCAAAAGTAAACACAAAAACTGACTTTAAATCTTCTATAGCTACCGAAAAATGAAACGTTTGGCTAAGACAAATGTGGGTCCAGTACAGGCAGAGTCAGGGGAATTTATAATAGTGAACAGAGAAATGGCAGTGAAGCTAAATGATTACTTTGTGTCTGTCCTCATTGAGGAAGATACAAGGAAATTTCCAGAATTAGAGATCCAAGGGACTATGGAGAATGAGAACATGAAGGAAATTAATATTAGTAAGAATGTTACATTGGAGAAATTAATGGGGCTGAAGTTTGATGAGGCCCCAAGTTCTGATATTCTGCATTCCAGGGTGTTGTAAGAGATAGCTATGGAGATGGTGGCTGCATTGGTGACTATCTTCAAAAATTCTATAGATTCTGGAGCGGTTCCTGCAGATTGGAAGGTAGCAAATGTCACCCCACTATTTAAGCAGGGAGGGAGAGTAAAAACAAGGAATTATGGACCTGCTTTCGTGCATCAGTCGTTGGGAAAATGCTGGGACTGTATTCTAAAGGATGTGATAAATGGACAGTTGGATAATAATCTGTTTGGGCATCGCAAACATGGATTTATGAATGAGAAATCATGTTTGACGAACCTGTTGGAGTTTTTATTGAGGATGTTACTAACAGAATTGATAAAGGGGAGTCGGTGGACGTGTTATACTTGAATTTTCATAAGGCTTTTGATAAAGTCCCCCACAGGAGGTTGGTTAGCAACATTAAAGCACATGGGATAGGAGGTAATATACTGGCATGGATTAAAGATTGGTTAACAGGCAGAAAACAGTGAGTAGGAAGAAACGGATCATTCTCACTTTGGCAGGCTGTGATTAGTTGTGTACCGCAAGGATCAGTACTTGGGCCCCAGCTGTTAACAATATATGTCAATGATTTGGATGTGGGGACCAAATGTAATATTTCCAAGTTTGCACATGACTCAGAAATAGGTGGGAATGTATGTTGTGAGGAAGATGCAAAGCGTCTTCAAGGGGATTTGGACAGACATTGTGACTGGGCAAGAACATGGCAGATGGAATATAATATGGACAGATATGACGTTATCCATTTTGGTAGGAGGAACAGATGTGCAGAGTATTTATTAAATAGTAAGAGATTAGAAAGTGTAGATGTACAGAGGGACCCGTGTGTCAGTAAGTCACTGAAAACTAACATGCAGTGCAGCAAGCAATTCGGAATGCTAATGGTCTGTTAGCCTTTATCACAAGATGATTTGAGTACAGGAGTAGTGAAGTCTTACTTCATGTGTATAGAACCTTGCTTAGACCACACCTGGAATATTGTGTGCAGTTTGGGTCCCTTTACCTTAGGAAGGATAGTATTGCCATAGAGGGAGTGCAATGAAGGTTCACCAGACTTGTTCCCGGGATAGCGAGACTGTTCTATGAAGAGAGAAACTGGGCTTGTATTCTCTAGAGTTTCAAAGAATGTGTCGGGATCTCATTGAAACCTACGAAATAATTAAAGAGATAAACAGCGTAAATGCGTGTACGATATTTCCCCTGGTTGCGGAGTCCAGAACTAATGGATACAATTTCAAAATAATGGGGAAGCCACTTAGGACAGAGATGAGGATAAATTTCTTGACTCAGGGGATTCTGAATCTTTGGAATTCTGCATCCCAGACGGATGTGGAATCTCAGTCGGTGAGTATGTTTAAACTATAGATTGACAAAAAGGGGATATGGAGATAATGTGTGAAAAAGGCATTGAAGTGGATGATCAGCCATGGTCATATTGAGTGGTGGAGCAGCCTCGATGGGCTGAATGGCCTACTCCTGCTCCTATATCCCTGTGTTCGGAAGCTGCTTAACTCTTTCAAACTCGAGATCAATTTAGTCAGGCTGCTTTCGGAGGGTTGGGAATGTTTAACGGTACACTTCCGGTACTATCTCATGTACGCCCAGCATTGCATTTTGAGTCATCTCATAATCTGATGAACTTTCATCTGGCAATAGTGAATAAACCTCATGGGATTTTCCTGTTACTTTGTTTTGTCAGAACAGTGTCCAGCTCTCCACCGGACATTTCAGTTGCTTTACAAGCTTTTCAAAAGTGACGGATAATTCTGCCACATCCTCCTCATTGAACTTTGGAATGAACTGGGTGAAAGGGAGGAAGGCAGAAAGTAGGAAACATCTATCGTTGGGAAATTGTTAGAACCCATTATTAAGGAAGTAATAACAGGATATTTAGAAAGTCAAAACGCAATCCATCAGAGTCAGCATGGTTTTATGAAGGGTAAATCCTATTTGACGAATTTGCTAGAGTTCTTCGAAGCTGTGACAAGAAAAGTGGAAAATGGGGATCCTGTAGATGTATATCTGGACTTCCAGAAGACATTTGATAAGGTGCTGCACAAAAGGTTAATACACAAGGTAAGATTACATGGGGTTAGGGGCAATTTATTAACTTTGATAGAGGATTGGCTAACCAACAGAAAACAGAGAGTCGGGATAAATGGGTCTTTTTCTGGTTGGCAATATGTAACTAGTGGGGTACCACAGGGTTTGGTCCTTGTCCCCAGCTATTTACAATATATATTTATGACTTGGATGCAGGGATAGAAAGTACTACAGCCAAATTTGCAGATGACACTAAAATAGCTGGGATAGTAAGTTGCAATAATTAAATAAGAAATTTACAAATTGATATGGATAGGTTAGGTGAATGATCCAAAATTTGGCAGATGGAGTTTAACGTGGATAAGTGTAAGGTTATCCATTTTGGTCGGCAGAATAGAAAGGCAAATTATTACCTAACTGGAGAGAAACTTCAGAGTGCTTCGGTGCAGAAGGATCTGGGTGTCCTCGTGCATGAATCGCAGAAAGCTAGTTTTCAGGTACAGCAGGTGAAAAGGAAGGCAAATGGAATTTTGGTATTTCTTGCTAAAGGAATAGAATATAAAAGTAGGAAAGTGTTGCTGCAACGGTACAAGGCATTAATGAGACCGCACCTGGAGTATTGTGTATAGTTTTAGTCTCCTGACTTGAGGATGGATGTAGTTGCATTGGAGGCAGATCAGAGGAGGGTCACTAGATTGATTCCAGGGATGAGGGGTTTGTCTTCTGAAGAGAGATTGAGCACCTTATGCCTTTACTCTCTCGAGTTTAGAAGAATGAGAGTCGATCTAATTGAGGTAGAGAAGATGATTAAGGGGATTGACAAAGTAGACATAGAGAAGACGTTTCCTCTTGTGGGACAACCTAGAATGAGAGGTTATTGTTTTAGGATAAGGGATAAGGATTTAAAATAGAGATGAAGAGAAATTTCTTCTCTCAAAGGGTCGTGAGTCTGTGGGATTCACTACCCGGATTGCAATAGATGCCGGGACATTGAGTGAATTTAAGGAGGAGATAGACAGATTTTTAATTAGTAATGGGTTGAAGAGTTATGGAGAACGGGCAGGAAAGTGGAGTTGAGGCCGAGATGAGATCAGCCATGATCATATTGAATGGCGAAGCAGGCTCGAGGGGCTGAATGCCTACTCCTGCTTCTAGTTCTTATGTTATTATGTTCTTATCTGTATCTTTCCAGACAAGAGCGGGTGACGTATCCAGTATCTCTCTCTATGTTGTCCATTCATGTATCTGCTGTGTGACGGAGGCCATCTATGTCGGGTGAGGTGAATTGTACTGTCTGCTCCATCAGCAGGGAGAAGCAGGTGAGAGATCCCGTGGCTTTGTCATGATAGCGGGATTCCTGATGGTCTCGGTGTCTCTGCGGGATCCCCATGGCAACGGGGAGAGGTACAGGAAATGATAGAACTCTCACTCCATCAATGTACAGTTGGTGTGCGAGCATGCCCAGTACATCATGTTGGTAAATGTCCACTATCCTGGCAACAGCCACTGTACCTTCATTCTGAAGCAGTCAGCCGGTCCCAACACATCGGGTCCCCATGCAGAACCCGAATGTGGCTCATGACCTCTAAACTCTAGACACTCCCCTCCCCCACACAAAACCACCAGGTGAAGTAATGCTTCCGAAGTCTGAACCGCTCGGGGGGAGCCCTCCAGTACACACTGGAACAGGTGACCAAGTTCATGGTGTTCTGCTGCACCCTTCACATCATCACCATCATGAGGACTCAGGCATTGGCACCAGGAATCCGCAGGCTACCTCAGTAGGAGGAGGAGGAGGCAGGGAGGATATTTCCTGGATGATTTCAAACCGGAAAGGCTGTCGTAGAGACGCTGCTAAGATTCCAGTTCCCAGAGGACAACTTCCCTTTCCCACCATGGATCCACCACTTCTCCACCATTACATCCATCTGAGATGCCCCATCACAGCGTCCCCTAGGTAACCATCCTGCAATAAAAACACCAACAAAATGTTTTTCATGATCATCTTTATCCAACAACACATGCAATTATACAAACAAAACTAAACTATTCACCCTTGTGTATTCCCTTAGTCCCTGTCTTGTGGGTTCCCTCAACTTGTCTAGTGCTCCTACACAGTGTTTCCCAGTGCCTGCAGCATGGCTGGTGGAAGGCTGCTGACTTTCACTGGGGGTGACTGCAGATGGCCTTGCAGGACGTCCTCGAACAGCTCTGGGCCTTGAGGACTCGGATTCAGACTGCACCACCTCGACAATGGCAGCAGCACCAGCAATGTTCACTTCTGAGTCCTGTGTATTATAACTCGTTTGTAACCTCACCCTCCGGTGATCTGTCACATGGACTATCCTTTCCCCCTGGACTGGCTGCAGCTCACTCGTACTCGGTGACTCACCACGTGCAGATTCTGACTCGATACCAGCCTCTAAGGTACACGCACTATAAGTATTTGATCTGGTGGCTGTGAGTGTCAGACCTAGTGATGGGGCTTTATTGCTCTTTTGCTGCGCTCTTTCTGTCTCCTGAAGCTGCTGTGACTGGGAAGCTGGCAGCATTGGGTTATAATTGGAAAGTATAAAATCAGAAGGGGAGGTTTGGGGTGAAGGATTGGGTGTGGAATGGAAAGCAGGAGGTCCATGGTCTCACTATCTCCAGCTTGTACATCAACATTTCTAACGTTTACCAGTTCTGATGAAGGGTCACAGATCTGAAACATTAACTCTGTTTCTCTCTACACCGATGCTGCCAGACCCACTGAGTATTTCCAGCACTTTCTGTTCAGGTACACAGATGTGCCCCATTGACCAACTTATCTCAGCCCTTTTTTTTTTTAGCTTAAATTTGCATTTCTGAACATACGCAAATATTCCATTGAGAATGAAATCGTAATTACAATCATACACCGCGAAAATCCTTAGGATGACCGTCTCCCCAGGTGTGCCTGTTTTTCTTCTCTGCCAGGTTATCAATTGACTATTTCCTGTGATATGCTAGTGAGATTGTATTTCTGGCTTTACTTATTCAAAACTCTCTGAAAGAACCCCCCCCCCCCCCCCCCACCCACGCTCTTAGTGATGAACACACACGTTTGATTGAGTGTAAACTGTTCTTGTTGCCAAATCTCCTACTCATTCATCACTCAACTGAGTTTACTATTTCTCACAAACCAAGTAAACCAAGCCTATCATCCCGATGTCTGTCTTCCCTCTCCTAACCACTGTAAGGTCTGATCTAGGGTCAGAGATTACCCAAAAGGAGGTGAAAGGGTCACAAGCAGTTTATTGAGTAGTGGCGGTTCAAATACAGCACAAAATCAGAATAAACACGGTAGAGAAACGATCTGTGACATTTGAGAAAGGCTTTCTGGCTGTGGATTAGATTTTTTAGAAGCTATTATTAAAGATGTTATAGCAGGGCAGGTAGAAAAATTCAAGGTGATTAGGCAGAGTCAACATGGTTTTGTGGAAGGGAAATTACGTTTAATGAATTAACTGGAGTTCTTTGAAGAAGTAACATGTGCTGTGGATAAAGGGGAACTGGTGGATGTACTGTACATAGATTTCCAGAAGGCATTTGATAAGGTGCCACATCAAAGGTCATTGCGAAAAATAAAAGCTCATGGTGTAGGGGGTAACACATTGCCATGGATAGACGTTTGGTTAGCTAACAGGAAACAGACAGCAGCCATAAATGGGTAAATTTCTGGTTGGCAGGATGTAACGAGAGGTGTGCCATAGGTATCAGTGCTGGGGCCTCAACTTTTTACAGTTTGTTTAAATGAATTAGATGGAAGGACCGAAGATGTGGTTGTTAAATCTGTTGACGTAACAAAGTTCTGAAGAGGACACAGGAGGCTACAAACGGACATAGATAGATTGAGTGAGAAGGCAAAGATCTGGGAAATGGAGTAGAATGTGGGGAAATGTGAAATTGTCCATATTGGTAGTAATAATGAAATTAAACTAAGCATATTATCTGAATGGTGAGGGATTGCAGAACTCTGAGATGCAGGAGTATCTGGGTGTCCTGGTGTATGAATTGCATAAGGTTAGTATGTCGGTTCAGAAAGTAGTTAGGAAAGCTAATATTATGTTATCATTTATTGTGAGTGGAATTGAATACAAAGGTAGGGAGGGCATTGGTGAGACATTATCTGGAATTCTGTGTTCAGTACTGGTCTCCTTATTTAAGGAAACATGTAAATGCGTTGCAAGCAGTTCAGAGAAGGTTTATTAGAATAATATGGGCGGACTGTCTTATGAGGAAAGGCTGGACAGGCTAGGCTTATATCAGCTGTTGTTTAGAAGAGTAAGGGGCGACTTGATTGAAACATTGAAGATTCTGAGCGTGGGATAGAGCAAGTGAGGGCGGCAGAGAGAGAGAGGGAGAGATGGAGAAAGAGAGAAAGAGAGAGCTGAGCTCATCGACTGCTGAAACCCTCATCCATGCCTTTGTTACCTCGAGATTTGACTATTCTAACACACTGCTGGCTTGTTTCCCACATTCTACTCTCTGTAACCTTGTGATCATCCAAACCTCTGCTGCCATCTTCTAATTTACACCAAATTCTGTTCACCCAACATCCCTGTGCTCACTGACAGACATTGGCTCTTGGTCCAGTAACACCACAATTTTAATATTCCAACCATGAGATCAAATCCCTCCATGTCCTCGTCCTTCTGATTATCCCAATCCCCTGTCCATTTCCAATATTCCTGAAACTTGTTCATCTTAAATTCTTTTGCTAATTCCCCTTTTAAAGGTGGGTTTCTTTCACTCTGTCTCTATCCCTGACCACACATTTCATCTCTTCATCTTCCACCCTGCAAAATCATATAAAAGGGAGGCAGGAACTCTGTTGCCACTCCTACACCACTGTAAGATCTGATCGAGGGTCACAGATTAACAGAAAGGAGGTCGAAGGGTCACAATCAATTTATTGCAGGGAAACCATTGGAAAAAATTCAGAGGGACCGGATTAATCTCCACGTGGAGAGGCAGGGATTAATCAGGGATAGTCAGCATGGCTTTGTCAAGGGGAGTTCGTGTCTAACTAAATTGATTGATTATTTTCGAGGCGGTGACTAGGGGTTTAAAGGATGGTAAAGCAGTAGTCTATATTGACTTCAGTAAGGCTATTGATGGGGTCCCGCATGGGAGACTTGTTGAGAAGGTAAGAGCCCATGGGATCCAGGGCAACTTGGCAAATTGGATCCAAAATTGGCTTCGCGGCAGGAGGCAGAGGGTGATTGTCAAGGGTTGTTTTTGCGGGTGGAAGCCTGTGACCCGTGGTGTACTGCAGGGATCGGTGCTGGGACTCTTGCTGTTTGTAGTGTACATTAATGATTTAGACGTGAATATAGGAGGTCTGATCAGTAAGTTCGCAGCTGACACGAAAATTGGTGGTGTTGTAAATAGTGAGGAGGAAAGCCTCAGATTACAGGATGATATAGATGGGCTGGTAAGATGGGCAGAGGAGTGGCAAATGGAATTTAATCCTGAGAAGTGTGAGGTGATGCAATTTGGGAGGGCGAACAAGGCAAGGAAATATGCAATGGATGGTAGCACCCTAGGAAGTACAGAAGGTTAGAGGGACCTTGGTGTACTTGTCCATTGATCACTGAAGGCAGCAGCACAGGCAGACAATGCGGTCAGGAAGACGTATGGGACACCTGCCTTTATTAGCCGAGGCATAGAATATAAGGTTATGATGGAGCATAAAACTCCAGTTAGGCCACAACTGGAGGACTGTGTATAGTTCTGGTTGCCGCACTATAGAAAGGAGGTGATTGCAATGGAGAGGGTGCAGAATAGATTCACCAGGATGTTGCCTGGGCTGGAGCATTTCAGCTGTGAAGAGCGACAGAAAAGGCTCGGGTCGTTTTCCTTAGAGCAGAAAAGGATGAGGGGTGTCATGATTGAGCTATACAAAATAACGAGGGGCATTGATAGGTTAGATATGAAGAATCTTTTTTCCCTCAGTGGACGGGTCAATAACCAGGGGGAATAGACTTAAGGTAAGGGGCAGGAGGTTTAGAAGGGATTTGAGGAAAATAATTTTCACCCAGAGGGTGGTTGGAATCTGGAACAGACTGCCTTAAGAGATGGTCCGGGCAGGAACCCTCACAACATTTCAGAAGTATTTAGATGAGCACTTGAATCGCCATAGCAAACAAGGCGACAGGCCAAGTGCTGGGAATTGGGATTAGAATAGTTCAGTGCTTGATGGCCAGCACAGACACAATGGGCTGAAGGTCCTGTTTCTGTGCTGTATAACTCTATAATTCTATGACTCTATTGAGGAGTAACAGTTCAAATAGAGCATAACATCAGAAGAGACATAGTACACATAGGACCTGTGGCAGGTGAGAATGGCTTTCAGCTATGGATCAGATGTTAGAAGCTATTATTAAAGACGTTAGAAAGACGTTAAAGCTCGTCGAAAAAATCAAAGTGATCAGGGAGAGTCAACATGGTTTTGTGAAAGGGAAATCATGTTTAACCAATATATTGGAGTTCTTTGAAGTAGTAACATGTACTGTGGATAAAGGGGAACTGGTGGATTTACTGTACTGAGATTTACAGACCACATCAAACGTCATTGTGGAAAATAAAAGCTCATAGTATAGGGGGTAACATAATTGGCATGGATAGAGGATTGTCTAGCTAACAGGAAACAGTGTATACATAAATGGGTTATTTTCTGGTTGGCAAGCTGCGACGAGTGGTGTGCCACCATGATCAGTGCTGGGGCCTCAACTTTGTACAATTGATATCAATGATTTTGATGAATGGACCGAAGGTATGCTTGCGAAATTTGCTAATGACTCCAAGATAGGTAAGAAGGTAAGTTCTCAAGAGGACATAAGGAGGTTACAAAGGGATATAGATAGGTTAAATGAGTGGTCAAAGAACTGGCAAATGGAGTATAATGCGAGAAAATGTCAAACTGTCCATTTTGGCTGGAGGACCTGATTGTTACCTCGAGACTTAACTATTCCAACACACACCTGGCTGCTCTCCCACATTCTATTCTCTGTAACCTTGTGGGCATCCAAAACTCTGCTGTCACCTTCTAATTTACACTAAATTCTGTTCACCCAACATCCCTGTGCTCACTGATCTACATTGGCTCTTGGTCCAGTAACACCTCAATTTTAATATTCTCACTCCTGTGATCAAATCCCTCATGTCCTCACCCCTCTGATTATCCCAATCCCCTGTTCATTTCCAATATTCCTGAAGCTTGTTCATCATAAAGTATTTTTCTAATTCCCTTTTTGAAGTGAGTTTCTTTCCCTCTGTCTCTATCCCTGACCACAAATTTCATCTCCCCAGCTCCACTGGTGCTGTGGAAGTTTGGATCCATAAAATGGTGTGAGCTGCACTGCCGGTCACATCCAGTACATTGTACAGGACACACAGGCTGGCCGGGGTGCTGGAGTGGGTGTAATGTGTGTGTGTCTGTAGTGTGAGGAAGGTCTGAATATGGTATCAATCAGCCATTCCGGCAGCTTTGATGTACGACTTTGAAACTTGGTCTTTGCATGTCCACTGACCGTCTGTGTCAGTCACTCTCAGCTGAACATACATTCAGCAGCACGAGGAACCCCCTCTAGTGTTATTTAAGTAGACCGTGTATCCACCTTACAGGTGTAGGGCTTTTTACTGACTTCTGCCATTGTAAAGTTAGTGGAGGTGCTGTGGATGGTTTTCTGGAGATTGTGTTGTGAGCTGCTGCAGACATTCAGGGAGGACAGAGGATTTGTTGACCCAACTCTGGACAAGTTATAGGGACTGTAGTTACAGTGTCTCTGGGTCTGTAACATGACCAACAAATGGAGCAGAGGCTGCAGAGAGGGGACGCTGTGCAAAGAGGGCGGAGGAGGGGGCTCTGCACTACCCACCCCGGGTTTTCCAAGAGAAAAAAGAGCAGTGATCCGAATAACGAGCCCTGGAAAACACCTCGGTATACTCCCATCGAGTCTGAACAACAACCTTTCAGCACTTCTCTCTGTTTACTGTTCCTTAGCCAATGTTATATCCACACAGTCACTGTCCCTTTAATCCATAGGGTTCTGTTTTCCTAACCTGTCTATTGAATGTGATTTGATCAAACACCTTTTGAAAGTCTATATATATAACTTCAATCACACCACCCTCATGAACCCTCTCCATTGTTTTATCAAAGAACTCCATCAAGTTTACCTCACCACCACCTCTCTCCACTGTTGTTAAATTATCAGACTGCTTATCCAACACCCAGTACTGGATGAGCAGAAACTTCCTCCAATTAAATATTGGGAAGACTGAAGCCCTTGTTTTCACTCCCCACTCCAACTCTGTTCCCTTGCTATTGATTGAATCCCTCTCCCTGTATCAGTCTGAGATTCATACAGTTTGGTTGCAGCCTCAGTATCACATTTGATCACAAAATGAGCTTTAACCTCATTTTCAGGATATCATTACAACCGCCTACTTCCACCTCAGTAACAGCGCCCGACTTCACCCCTGTCTCAGCCCATCAGCTGCTGAAATTCATTCATGCCTTCCTTATCCCTAGAAATGACTACTCCAGCACACTTTTCTCTGATTTCCCACCTGCTACTCTCTGTAAACTTGATGTCCTCCAGAACTCTGTTGCCATGTCCTAAATCGTGCCACGTCCCGTGCACATATCACTGACCGAATTTGACTCCTGATCAAGTAATCTCTTTATTTAAATTCTCAACTTATTTTTCCTCCAACACCTCGCCCCCGTCCTGTATATATCTGTGCTCCTCTAATTCCGGCCTCTTGTGCATCCCGGATTTTAACTGTTCCACCATTGGTGACCACACCTTCAGTTGCCTCAGCTCCAAGCTCTAGAATACCCTCCTTACACCTCTCCGCCTATCCATTCCGCCACCTCTCCACCACCCTTTCCTCTTTTAAGACACCCATTAAAACCTACATCTTTGACAACGCTTTTGGTCCTTTGACCTAATAATTTCTTATATCTCTCGGTGTCATGCTTTGTTTTATGAGGAAGCATCATGGGATGTTTTATTACATTAAAGACACTATATAAAATAAGTTGTTGTTGTCGTTTGCCATACATGATTTTGAATTCGCATTTGCGTGCTGCTTCTCAAATTTTATCCCTTTTATGAGTAAGGAATACTTATATCCTGCTTGTGACCTTTAGAAATTTCCAACCACCGACATTAGACTGACTGGTCATTAATACAGGTTTTACCCCATCTCTCCTTTTTTAAACAGGGTGTAACATTTACAACCCTCCAGTTCTCTGTTATCACTCCCATATCCAAGGACGATTGAAAGATTCTGTCCTGGGCCTCTGTCATTTCCACATTTCCTTTCCTCAGTAGCCTCATACATCCCATACAGACCAGCTAAATGTTCTCGTTCTTTGAGGTACAAAAAGTGTTTGGATGGAAAGTGGTCAACAGAACCTGTTTGTTCTGTGACTGTAGTTAATGTCAGTCTCCATGGACCCTAATTGTGTCACTGGAGGTTTTCCATCTTCTATTAATAAGGGATTCCTTTCAAGGTTTAATACCATTGTGCCAGTCGATCGTCAGCTTCACCACTTACAGGCATCAGCTGCACCAGAGAGAGGGAGAGGATAGACTGGAACCTGAGAACAATAGATTGGAATGTTACAACAATGGGTCAGAATCTGAGAACAGTGGATTGGAATGTTACAAAAGTGGGCAGAGGATTATCATGGCCTCTTTACATGCTTTCTACGGACGATTCGCTGTCTTTAACATCCCGGATCTATTATGCACTGTTGATTATACAACATATTTACTATCCCATCCTTGCTATTGTTGGTGTCCCTGGTAAGTTTGTCAATGCAGCTATTAATATTATAAACCATATTTAACTGCAATAATGTTCCTGGAATTTACTCTACCCTCCTTACTGATGTTGTTAGTCCTGGTGAATCTCTGTCTCCAGCTATTAGCTCCACAACCATTGCTAATAGTATTATGGTTCTTGTAATTTATTCTCATCTTTCCTGCTGTTACTGCCCTGGTAAGTCTTCATTTCCACAAATACGATCTGTAAACCCTGGTTCACTGAAATACTGTTCAAGTAATTTTTAGTTCTCTGAAGCCCGAAACCAGTGTTATTGGTCTCCATAAGAAATCCTGTCCCCGATCTGTGAACTACATACTCCAAGTCCAATGTCTGAGACTGAACCAGACTGTTTGCAACCTCTGTGTTCTATTTAAAACTGAGCTGTGTTCATCTCCATATTCTCTCCTTCACAAACCCTGCCTACTACCACCTCTGTAATATCACCCATCTCCACCTCTGCCTCAGCCCATCTGCTGCAGTAACCCTCATCTGTGCCTTTGCATAGTGTCAGTGGGAGTATCACATCACTCCCAGCACTAATAGGGATCAGCGGCTCTGGAGAGAGGAAGAGGATAGATTAGAATCAGAGAACAATAGATTGGAATGTTACAACAATGAGCAGGAGTTTCATCTGGGAGTTTAACTTTCTTTCTGCAGATTATGATCAGTTCTCATTAAACAGTCTGATCTATTCCGCACTGAGGAATATTCAATACATTTACTACCCCTTCCTGGCTATTATTGGTGTCCCTAGTAAGTCTCTGTATCTAACTATTAATTCGATAAACCATGTTTAACTGCATTCCCATTCTTGTCATTTCCTCTGCCCTCCTTGCTGCCGTTGTTATTCCTGGCAAATATATGTCTCCAGGTATCAGCTCCATAAACCATTGCCAAGTGCATTAGAGTGCCTGTAATTTACTCTCCGATCTTTGCTGCTGTTGCTGTTCCTGGAAAGTCTGTATTTCCCGCGATGACATCTGTAAAATTTGTTTCACTGAAATAATGTTCATGCTATTTAAATTTGGGAAGAGTGGAGTTTTCATTGGTCTCCATAAGAAATTCCATCCACTATCCATGAACCATGATCTCCTCATTGCCAAATATCTGAGGCTGAACCAGACAGTTTGCAACCTCTGTGTTCTATTTAAATCTGAGCTGAGTTCATCTCCATATTCTCACCAACCCTGCCTCCTACCACCTCTGTACTAACACACGTCTCCACCTCTGCCTCAGCCCATCTGCTGCATAAACACTCATCTGTGCCTTTGTTAAATACACACCCTCACAGTTATAAACCTCCAGAAACCACAGCCCATCCATAACTATGCTGCCTGTATTCTAACTCACACCAAATCCCGATCACCCATCACCCCTGTGCTCACTGATCTGCATTAGCTCCCGGTCTGGCAGCACCTTAATTTTAATATTCTCATTATTGTGTTTGAATCTCTCCATGGCCTCACCCCTCCAATTCATCCCATTCCCCTCTCCATTCCCATATTCCTACAACTCTTTTGCCTGAAAGTCTTTTCTTCAATTCCCTTTTAAAAGTAACTGTTTGAAAAGGCACTGTTTGAAAATTAGTGGTCGCCCTTTTCAGACAGAGATGAGGAGAATTTTCTTTTCCTCAGATGATTGTGTGATTTTGGAAATCTCTGCCTTAGAAGGTGGTGGAGCGGGGCGGGGTCATTGTATATTTTTAACGCAGTGGTAGATAGATTTTTGTTAGGCAAGAGAATCCAAGTTTATCGGGGGGAGATGGGGTGTGGAATTCGAAACGCAAACAGATCAGTCATGATCTTATTGGATGGTGGAGCAGGCTTGACGGGCTGAATGGCCTACTTCTGCCCCTAATTCAGATGATCCTATAGTCGTTCTCTCTGTTTATCTACTCTGGCAATGATACACCAGGGTGAGGACAGAGCTGTCAGTGGCCGTTAAGGTCACAGTTTCATTGAACTTCTATGTTTCTGGATCTTTCCAGACAGGAGCAGGAGACATATCCAACATAGAGTCACAGAGAGTGATAGAGATATTTACGACACAGAAGGTGGCCAGTCGGCCCCTCCATGCCAGCTCTCTCTGGAACGATCCAGTCAGTCCCAATCCCCCACTCAATCCCCGTATCCCTGCAAGTTCATTTCCTTCAGGTGTCCATCCAGATTCCTTCTGAAATCATTGATTGTCTCGGCCACCCTCATGGGCAGTGAGTTCCAGCTCATTACCATCCACTGTGTAAAAACGTTCTTGCTCATATTCCCCCTGCATCTCTTACCCAAAGCCTTCCATCTGTGTCCGTGAATCTGTGTTTCATCAGTTAATGGGAACAGTTTTTCCTTGTCAATCGTATCTAAGCCTATCATAATCTTGTACACCTCTATCAAATCTCTCTCAGTCTCCTTTACTCCAGGGAGACCAACTCCATCTTCTCCAAAGTAACCATTAGAATTAGAATTAGAACATTACTGCGAAGTACAGGCCATTCGGCCCTCGATGTTGCGCCGACCTGTGAAACCATCTGACCTACACTATTCCATTTTCATCCATATGTCTATCCAATGACCACTTAAATGCCCGTAAAGTTAGCGAGTCTACTGCTGTTGCAGGCAGGGCGTTCCACGCCCCTACTACTCTGAGTAAAGAAATTACCTCTGACTTCTGTCCGGCATCTATCACCTCTCAACTTAAAGCTATGTCCCCTCGTGTTTGCCATCACCATCCGAGGAAAAAGACTCTCACTATCCACCCTATCTCACCCTCTGATTATCTTATATGTCTCTATTAAGTCACCTCTCCTCCTCCTTCTCTCCAACGAAAACAACCTCAAGTCCCTCAGCCTTTCCTCGTAAGAGCTTCCCTCCATACCAGGCAACATCCTAGTAAATCTCCTCTGCACCCTTTCCATAGCTTCCACATCCTTCCTATAATGCGGTGACCAGAACTGCACGCAATACTCCAGGTGCGGTCTCACCAGAGTTTTGTACAGCTGCAGCATGACCTCGTGGCTCCGAAACTCGATCCCCCTACTAATAAAAGCTAACACACCATATGCCTTCTTAACAGCCCTATTAACCTGGGTAGCAACCTTCAGGGATTTATGCACCTGGACACCAAGATTTCTCTGTTCATCTACACTACCAAGAATCTTCCCATTAGCCCAGTACTCTGCATTCCTGTTACTCATTCCAAAGTGAATCACCACGCACTTTTCCGCATTAAACTCCATTTTCCATCTCTCAGCCCAGCTCTGCAGCCTATCTATGTCCCTCTGTACCCGACAACATCCTTCGGCACTATCCACAACTCCACCGACCTTAGTGTCATCCGCAAATTACTAACCCACCCTTCTACACCCTCTTCCAGGTCATTTATAAAAATGTCAAACAGCAGTGGCCCCAAAACAGATCCTTGCGGTACACCACTCGTAACTAAACTCCAGGATGAACATTTGCCATCAACCACCACCCTCTGTCTTCTTTCAGCTGGCCAATTTCTGATCCAAAGCTCTAAATCACCTTCAACCCCATACTTCCGTATTTTCTGCAATAGCCTACCGTGGGGAACCTTATCAAACGCCTTACTGAAATCCATATACACCACATCCACTGCTTTACCCTCATCCACCTGTTTGATCACCTTCTCGAAAAACTCAATAAGGTTTGTGAGGCACGACCTACCCGTCACAAAACCGTGCTGACTGGCGCTAATGAACTTATTCTTTTCAAGATGATTGTAAATCCTATCTCTTATAACCTTTTCCAACATTTTACCCACAACCGAAGTAAGGCTCACAGGTCTATAATTACCAGGGCTGTCTCTACTCCCCTTCTTGAACAAGGGGACAACATTTGCTATCCTCCAGTCTTCCGGCACTATTCCTGTCGACAATGACGACATAAAGATCAAGGACAAAGGCTCTGCTATCTCCTCCCTAGCTTCCCAGAGCATCCTTGGATAAATCCCATCTGGCCCAGGGGACTTATTTATTTTCACACTTTCCAAAATTGATAACACCTCCTCCTTGTGAACCTCAATCCCATCTAGCCTAGTAGCCTGAATCTCAGTATTCTCCTCGACAACATTTTTTTTCTCTACTGTAAATACTGACGCAAAATGTTCATTTAACACTTCCCCTATCTCCTCTGATTCCACATACAATTACCCACTACTATCCTTGATTGGCCCTAATCTAACTCTGGTCATTCTTTTATTCCTGATATACCTAAAGAAAGCCTTCGGGTTTTCCCTGATCCTATCCGCCAATGACTTCTCGTGTCCTCTCCTTGCTCTTCTTAGCTCTCCCCTTAGATCCTTCCTGGCTAGCTTGTAACTCTCAAGTGCCCTAACTGAGCCTTCACGTCTCATCCGAACATAAGCCTTCTTCTTCCTCTTGACAAGCGCTTCAACTTCTTTAGTAAACCACGGCTCCCTCACTCGACAACTTCCTCCCTGCCTCACAGGTACATGCTTATCAAGAACACGCAGTAGCTGCTCCTTGAATAAGCTCCACATTTCGATTGTTCCCATCCCCTGCAGTTTCCTTCCCCATCCTTCGCATCCTAAATCTTGCCTAATCGCATCATAATTTCCTTTCCCCCAGCTATAATTTTTGCCCTGCGGTATATACCTGTCTCTGCCCATCTCTAAGGCATACCTAACCGAATTGTGATCACTATCACCAAAGTGCTCACCTACATCTAAATCTAACACCTGGCCAGGTTCATTACCCAGTACCAAATCCAATGTGGCATCGCCCCTGGTTGGCCTGTCTACATACTGTGTCAGAAAACCCTCCTGCACACACTGGACAAAAACTGACCCATCTAAAGTACTCGAACTATAGCATTTCCAGTCGATATTTGGAAAGTTAAAGTCCCCCATAACAACTACCCTGTTACTCTCGCCCCTGTGGAGAATCATCTTCGCTATCCTTTCCTCTACATCTCTGGAACTATTCGGAGGTCTATAAAAGACTCCCAACAGGGTGACCTCACCTCTCCTGTTTCTAACCTCGGCTCATACTACCTCAGTAGACGAGTCCTCGAACGTCCTTTCTCAAACCTTGTAACTAAAGCCCCGCCATCACTGGAGCCATTCTGTTAAATCTCCTCTGCACCCTGTCAGGGACCTTCACGTCCTTCGTAACGTGTGGTGACCAGAACTGGACAAAGTTCTCCAGGTGGGGCCTTACCAAAGCTTTATAACGTTTCAGCATAACTTCCCTGCTTTTGTATCTTTGCCTCTAATGATGAAGCCCAAGATCTGATATGCTTTGCTAAACACCCTCCTGATATTTCCTGGTACCTTCAAAGACGAATGCATATGGAGGCCCAGGTCCCTCTATTCCTGCACAACGTTCAGAACTGTGTCATTGAGTCTATATTGCCTTCCTATTCCTTCTGACGAAATACATCACCTCACACTCCTCTGCATTAAATTCCACCTGCCACTTCTCTGACCATTCTACCAGCCTATCAATGTCCTGTTGCAGAAGGTTTGTATCATCCCCCCTGTTTACCACACCTACAAGATTGGTATCATTGGAAAATTTTGAAACTCTACTCTGCATTCCAAGGTACAAGTCATTTATATATATCAAGGTAAAAAAGATCAGCGTTCCGAGCACTGCTCCTTGGGGAACATCACTGTCGACCATCCTCCAGTCTGAAAAACAACCATTTCACACATTTCTCTTTTTGCTGTCCTTTGGACAATTTTTGATCCAATTGGATGCTATTCCCTGAACTTCAATTTTGTTAATCAAGCTTTTGTTTGGTTCTTCATCAAATAATTTCATAACATCCAGGTAGACAACATCCACCACATTCCCATCATCAACCTTCTCTGATGATCGAAATTAATTCCATTAGTTCATTAAGCATAATCTGCCTTTTGGAAATCCGTGCTGACAATCCTTAATTAATTCAAACCTCTCCAAGTGTGTGTTGTCCTTATTCCCTGATTATTATTTCTACAACCTTACCTGCCACTGATGTTACACGAACTGACTAGTAGTTACTAGGCCTGTCTGTTGTCCATTGATAATTCTGGGAGGTGAGGGTGACCATCGATGTCATCATTTACTCCCTCAGCAGGGAGAAGCAGGATGAGAGATCCCTAGGCTTTGTCAGGATAGCGGGATGTCTGATGGTGTCCGTGGCTCTGCGGGGCCCCAATGTCAACGGGGAGAGGTACAGGAACTGGAAGAACTCTCACTCCATTAATGTACAGTTGGTGTGTGAGCATGCCCAGTACACCATGTTGGTGAATGTCCACTATCCTGTCAGCAGCCACCAGACCTTCATTCTGAAGCAGTCAGCCGGTCCCAACACTTCAGGGCTCCATGGAAAACAATAATGTGGCTAATCGCAACAAAGACAATCCCCCTCTGGACACCGCTCATGTTTCTACATCCCCAAACCACCTCCGACCGTCAACCAACCTCACACAATTAACATGTGTATAACGTGAGCAATGGAGTCACCAGGAACATGGTGGAACAGATCATCGGTGTGATGAAGCAATGTTTCTGATGTCTGAACCGCTCGGCGGTAGCCCTCCAGTACACACTGGAGCAGGTGTCCAAGTTCATGGTGTTCTGCTGCACCCTTCATATCAACAGCATCATGAGGTCACAGGCATTGGCACCAGAAATCCGGAGGCTACCTCAGGAGGAGGAGGAGGCAGGGAGGATATTTCCTGGATGCCTTCCACCCGGATAGGCTGTCGGAGAGTCCTTGCTAAGATACCGGTTCCCATAGGACGACTTCCCTTTCCCACCATGGATCCCCCATTCTCCACCATTACACCCATCTGAGACACCCCATCACAGCGTCCCCGTGGGCATCCTCCTGCAATAAAACAATCAGAATTATTACAGCAAAGAGGAGCTATTCAGCCCATCGTGTCTGCTGTGGCTTTCCGAATAAGCAATTCACCTAATCCCATCCTCTGCCTTTTTCCCATAACCCTACATATTCTTCCTTCTCATAGACCAGTTTGTTCAGCTTCAGCATGGTTCTAGATGTGGTCACCCCACAGATTTAGATTATGCAGGGAGAGAGGGAATGGGTGATCAGCAGGCAGTAAAAAAGAACCAGTCAGGTAGTGCAGGAGACCCCTGAGTCCATCTCACTCTCTAACAGGTATTCAGTTCCGAATGCTGAGGAAAGTGATGCTTCACCTCGGGAGTACAGCCAGAGCCAAGTCCATGGCGCCACGGGTGGCTCAGCTGCAGAGTGGTATACAGGGATGAATGGAAGAGCCATAGTGATAGGTGAGTCAATAGTCAGGGGAACAGACAGACGTTTCTGTGGCCACAGACGTGAATACAGGATGGTGTGTTGCCTCCCTGGTACCAGGGTCAAGGACCGCAGTCAGCAACGGCAGAACATCTTGAAGCAGGAGGGGAACAGCCAGACGTCGTGGACCACATGGGAACCAATGACATAATAGAAAGAGGGATGTGATCTTGCAGTCAAAATATAGGGAGGTGGGGAAGAAATTAGCAAGCAGGACCTCAAACATAGTCAAAAAGTGGAATTCTCCAGATTACTCGCAGTGCCAGGTGCAACTTGGTATAGAAATAGAAAGATAAGGCAGATGAATACCTGGCTGGAAAGTTGCTGCAGGAGGGAGGGATTCATATGCCTGGTAAACTGGGACCTGCTCTGGGGGAGATGGGACTTTTACAGGCCGAACGGGTTGCACGTGAACAGAGCCAGGACTGGATTCCTTGCGGAACGTTTTAGAAAATAGAACACAGAACAGTACAGCACAGTATAGGCTCTTCGGCCCTCGATGTTGTGCCAAAACTTAACCTACTCTAAGTTCAAACTAACTACCTACCCTTCAAACTACTATCATTCATGTACCTATCCAAGAGTCGCTTAAATGTCCCTAATGTATCTGCTTCTACTACCACCGCTGGCAACGCATAACACGCACCCACCACTCTCTGTGTAAAGAACCTACCTCTGACATCTCCCCGAAACCTTCCTCCAATCACCTTAAACTTATGCCCCTGTTGATAGCCCTTTCCACCCTGGGAAAAAGTCTCTGGCTACCCACTCTATCTATGCCTCTCATCATCTTGTACCCCTCTATCAAGTCACCTCTCATCCTTCTTCGCTCCAATGAGAAAAGCCCGAGCTCCCTCAATCTATCTTCGTAAGACATACCCTCCAGTCCAGGCAGCATCCTGGTAAATCTCCTCTGCATCCTCTCTAAAGCTTCCACATCCTTCCTATAATGAGGCAATCAGAACTGAACACAATATTCCAAGTGTGGTCGAACCAGGGCCTTATAGAGCTGCAGCATCACCTCGCAGCTCTTAAATTCAATCCCCTGTTAATGAAAGCCAAGACACCATGCGCCTTCATAACAAACCTATCAACTTGGGTGGCAACTTTGAGCGATCTATGGACATGGACCCCAAGATCCCCCTGTTCCTCCACACTACCAAGAATCCTGTCTTTAAGCTTGTATTCTGCATTCAAATTCGACCTTCCAAAATGAATCACTTCACACTTTTCCAGGTTGAACTCCATCTGCCACTTCTCAGCCCAGCTCTGCATCCTGTCAATGGCCCGTTGCAACCTGCAACAACCTTCCACACTATCCACAACTCCAGCAACCTTCGTGTCATCGGCAAACTTGCTAACCCAGCCTTCCACTTCTTCATCCAAGTCATTTATAAAAATCACAAATGGCAGAGGTCCCAGAACAGATCCCTGTGGAAGACAACTGGTCACCGAGCTCCATGCTGAATACTACCACCCTCTGTCTTCTATGGGCCAGCCAATTTTGTATCCAGACAGCCAACTTCCCCTGTATCCCATGCCTCCTCACTTACTGAATGAGCCTACCATGGGGAAACTTATCAAACGCCTTGCTAAAATCCATATACGCCACATCCACTGCTCCTCCTTCGTCACTGTGTTTTGTCACATCTTCAAAGAATTCAATAAGGCTCGTGAGGCATGGCCTGCCCCTTACAAATCCATGCTGACTGTCTCCAATCTAAGTATGCTTTTCCAAATAATAATAAATCCTGTCTCTCAGAATCCTCTCCAATAATGTGTCCACTACCGACGGAAGACTGACTGGTCTAAAATTCCCAGGGTTATCCCTATTCCCTTTCTTGAACAAGGGAACAGCAGTTGCCACCCTCCAATCATCCGGTACTACTCCAGTGGACACTGAGGACGCAAAGATCATCGCCAAAGGCGCGCAATCTCTTCCCTCGCTTCCCGTAATATCCTTGGGTATATCCCGTCTGGCCCCGGGGACTTATCTGTCCTCATATCATTCAGAATTTCCAGTACATCCTCCCTCTTAACCTCAACCTGTTCTAGCATATCAGCCTGTTCCACGCTGTCCTCACAAACGACCAGCTTCCGCTCACGAGTGAATACTGAAGCAAAGTATTCATTTAGGACCTCCCCTACCTCCTCCGACTCCAGGCACAAGTTCCCTCCACAATCCCTGATCGGCCCTACCCTCACTCTGGCCATCCTCCTGTTCCTCACATAAATGTAGAACACCTTGGGAGTTTCCTTAATCCTACCCGCCAGGACTTTTTCATGTCCCCTTCTAGCTCTCCTAAGTCCATTCTTCAGTTCCTTCCTGCCTACCTTGCAACCCTCTAGAGCCCTGTCTGATCCTTGCTTCCTCAACCTTAAGTAAGCTTCCTTCTTCCGCCTGACTAGCTGTTCCACATCACTTATCATCCAAGGTTTCTTCACCCTACCATCCCTTCCCTGCCTCATCGGGCCAAACCTATCCAGCAGTCGCAGCAAGTGCTCCCTAAACAACCTCCACATTTCTGTTGTGCATTTGCCTGAAAACATCTTTTCCCAGTTTATGCTCCCCAGTTACTGCCTAATAGCCTTGTAATTTCCCTTCCCCCAATTATATATTTTCCCATCCCGTCTGCTCCTGTCCCTCTCCATGACGATGGTCAGGGAGTTGTGATCACTATCACCGAAATGCTCTCCCACCGAGAGATCTGCCACCTGGCCTGGTTCATTGCCAAGCACCAAGTCCAACATAGTCTCCCCTCTAGTCGGCCTATCTACATATTGAGTCAGGAAACCTTCCTGGACACACCTGACAAAAACTGATCCATCCAAACTATTTGCACAAAGGAGGTTCCAATCAATATTAGGGAAGTTGAAGTCACCCATGACAAAACCCTGTTACTTCTGCACCTTTCCAAAATCTGCCTCCCAATCTGTTTCTCCGTGTCTCTGTTGCTACTGGGGGATCTACAGAAAACTCCCAACAAAGTGACTGCTCCTTTCCTGTTTCTGACTTCCAACCATGACTCAGTAGACACACCCTCCTCGACGACCTCCCTTTCTGCAACTGTGATACTATCCCTGATTAGCAATGCCACTCCCCCACCTCTTTTACCTCCGTTCCCTATTCCTTTTCAAACATCTAAACCCCGTGACATCCAACATCCATTCCTGCCCCTGTGATATCCCCGTCTCTTTAATGGCCACACTGCTAGTACTGTTGGAAGGGTTTAAACTAGTTTACCAGTGGGGATGAGGACCTGAGGATAGACTCAGCTGGGACAAAATCAGAAATGAAAATGGAAGGTGGAAAATTAATGGATGAGTCTGGAAGACAGAGGAAATGAGGGTGAGAAAATAAAAAAAGGTTTGGCAGTGCTCAGGGGTATCCATTTCAATGTAAGGAGTGCAGCAAATAAAGCAGATGAGCTGAGGGCAAAGATAGACATGTGGCAGTATGATATCATAGCTATTACAGAAACATGGCTTCAGGAGGGACAGGAATGGCAGCTCAACGTTCCTGGTTACAGGGTTTTCAGACGCAATAGGGAGACGGTTAAGAAATGAGGGGAATGGCAATTTTGGTCAAGGAATCTATTGCAGCTGTGAGGAGGGATGATATGTTGGAAGGTACATCAAGTGAGGCCATATGGATTCAGCTAAGGAACCAAAAAGGGGCAATCTCATTGCTGTTAGTGTGATCCCGTCAGCCAAACAGTCCGAGGGAGATAGAAGAGCAGATATGTAGGCAAGTCTCTGAGAAGTGCAAGAACAATAGGGCAGTAATAGTAGGGTATTTTAATTACCCCAATATTAACTGGGATAATTTTAGTATGAAAAGAACTAATGGAACAGAAATCTTGAGGTGCATTCAGGAGAACGTTTTTGGCCAGGATGTAGCAAGTCCAACAACAGAGGGTGCAGTTTTAGACATTGTTTTTGGAAATGAAGATGGGCAGGTGAAAGGAGTGGCAGGGAAGAGCATTTTGGTGGGAGTGATCATAATTCAGTTAGTTTTAACTTAATTATGGAACAGGACAAGAGATACATCAGGAGTTAGCGTTCTCAATGGGGAAAGGCGAATATTACTAAACTGAGGAGCGAAAGTGGACTGGAAACAGCTGTTTGAAGGCAGTTCAGTCTCAGAGCAGTGAGAGGCATTCAAAGGGGAGATTCCAGAGGTTCAGGATAAACATGTTCCCACAAAGAAAAAGGGTGAGGCGGCCAAATCTGGAGTCCCATGGATGTCAAGGAGCCGAAAGGGTAGGATAACGCAGAAAAGGAAAGCTTCTGTCCGACACTGAGAACTTAATACTGCAGAAAGCTGAGAGGAGCATAGAAAGTGGAGGGATCAAATCAAAAAGGAAATTAGGAAAGGAAAGTGAGGGTATGAAAGAATATTGGCAAGCAAAATCAAGGTGAACCCAAAGATGTTTTCTCAATACATTAAGAGGAAGAGGATAACTAAGGGGAGAGTAGGACCCATAACAGATCAGAACGATAACCTTTGTATAAGGGTGGAAGATATTGGTATGGTTCTTATTGAACACTTTGCGTATGTCTTCAGAAAAGAGGGGGGATTTAGATATTGTCGTTAAGGAGGAAGAGTGTGAATTATTGGATATAATAAACATAGGGAGAGAGGACGTATTAATGGGATTAGCATCCTTGAAAGTTGAAACATCACCAGAGCCGGATGAAATGTTCAAAGAAGCAAGAGAGGCAATAGCAGAGGGTCTGCCCACCATCATTTCCCAATCTCACTAGATACAGTTGTAGTGCCGGAGTATTGGAGAATTGCTAACGTTGTACCTCTGTTTAAAAATGCAGCGATGGATTGTCTGAATAATGACAGGCCAGTCAGTCTAACCTCAGTAGTGGGCAAATTATTGGAATCTATTCTGAGAGACGGGATAAACTGTCACTTATAGAGGCACAGGTTTATCAAGGATAGTCAGCATGGATTTGTTAAGTGACTCTCTTGTTTGACCAAATTGATCGAATTTTTTGAAGCTGTTACAAGGAATATAGATGAGGGTAGTGCAGTTGATGTGGTCTACATGGATTTTAGCAAGGCTGTTGACAAGGTCCCACATGATAGACTGATTCAAAAAATAAAATCCCATGGCATCCAGAGAAATGCAGCAAGGCGGATACAAAATTGGCTCAGTGGCAGGAAACAAAGGATAATTATTGACAAGTATTTTTGCGACTGGAGGACTGTCCCCATTGTCATTCCACAGGGCTCAGTAATGTGTCCCATGCTTTCTGTGGTCCAATTTAAAGATTTAGACGTAAATTTAGGGGGTATGATCAAGACTTTTGCAGACGACACAAAGATTGGCCTTGCGGTGGATAGCGAGAAGGATAGCTGTAGGCTGCAGGAAGATATTGACGGTCTGGTCAGATGGGCAGAAAAATGGGAATCGACCTGGATAAGTGTGAGGTGATGCTATTGGGGAGCTCACACAAGCAAAGGAATACACGATTAGTAGGACAATACTGAGAAGTGTAGAGGAAGTACGGGACTTTGGAGTGAATGCCCACAGATCCCTGAAGATAGCAGGACAGGTCAATAAGGCAGTTAAGAAGGCATATGGAATCATTTCCCTTTTTAGCCTAGGTATAGAATGCAAGAGCTGGAACTGTATAAATCATTGGTTAGGCCACAACTTGAATACGTTGTGCAGTTCTAGTAACCACATTACAGAAAGGAGGCAATTGCACTTGAGAGGGTACAGAGGAGATTTACGAGGATGTTGCCAGGACTGGAAAAATGCAGCTATGAGGAAAGATTGGATAGGCTGGGGCTGTTCTTCATGGAACAGAGAAGGCTTGAGGGGAGATCTGATAGAAATGAACAACAGTTTGTGGGGCCTGCATTGAGTGGAGGTGAAGGGTCTATTCACCGCAGCGAAAAGGTCAGTGACTAGGGGACATAGATTTAAAGTGATTGGCAGAAATATCAGAAGGGAGTTGAGGAAAAGCATGTTCATCCAGAAATACAAAATTGCCTCGATGACAGGAAGCAAAGGGTAATTGTTGACGGGTATTGACTGGAGGACTGTTACCAGTCGTGTTCCAGAGGGCTTTGCACTGTGTGCCCTGCTTTTAGTGAGGGTCTGTAACTCACTTCATGAAAGGATGGTTGAGGCAGAAACCCTCTACTCATTCAAAAGGAGTCTGGATGTGCATCTCAAGTGTCATAATCTGCAGGGCTACGGATCAAATGATGGAAGGTGCGATAAGAATAGTTGGATAACTTTTCAGCTGGCACAGCCACGATGGGCCAAGTTACCTCTTTCTGTGCCTTAAATTTTCTACGATTCTATGATTCTATAACACGAAACACGCTATCCTCGCTAACACTCACAATTCTGTCAACAAACTATCAAGATTATCAGAAATGATTTTCCATGAAGCTATCCGTACTGCTTGTTATTTATTAAGACATGATTTTACAAGTAAGAAATATTTTTGTGCTGGGTTATCGCCTCCAGAATTTTCCAATAATCAACATTAGGCTGATAGTTACAAGGCTTATCCAACCTCCCCTTCTTTAAACAGGGTGTAACATTTACAGCCCTTCAGTTCTCTGGCATATTTAAAATTTCATTCATGGGTTGTGGACACCGCTGGCCAGGCCAGCATTTATTGCCCATCCCTAATTACCCATGCGAAGGTGGTGATGAGCTGCCTTCTTGAACCACTGCAGTCCATGTGGGGTAGGTACACCCACAGTGCTGTTAGGAAGGAAGTTCCAGTATTTTGACCCGGCGACAGTGAAGGAACGGCAAGATAGTGTCAAATCAGCATGGTGTGTGGCTTGGAGGGGAACTTGCAGGTGGTGATGTTTCCATACATCTGCTGCCCTTGCCCTTCTTTATGGTAGAGGTTGTGTGTTTGGAAGGTGCTGTCTAAGGAGCCTTGGTGTGTTGCTGCAGTGCATCTTGTAGATGGTACACACTGCTGCCACTGTGCGTCGGTGATGGAGGGAGTGAATGTTGTGGATGGGGTGCCAATCAAGCGGGCTGCTTTGTACTGGATGGTGTCGAGCTTCTTGAGTGTTCTTGGAGCTGCACCCATCCAGACAAGCGGAGAGTATTCCATCACACTCCTGGCTTGTGCCTTATAGATGGTGGACTGGCTTTGGGGAGTCAGGAGGTGAGTTAATCGCCTCAACATTCCTCGCCTATGACCTGCTCTTTTAGCCATGGTATTTATATGGCTACTCCTGTTCAGTTTCTGGTCAATGGTAGCCCCTAGGATGTTGATAGTGGTGGATTCAGCTATGGTAATGTCATTGAATGTCAAGGGAGATGATTAGATTCTCTCTTGTGGAAGATGGTCATTGCCTGGCACTAGTGCAGTGCGAATGATACTTGCCAATTAGCAGCCCAAGCCTTGATATTGTCCAGGTCTTGTTGCATTTCTACACAGACTGCTTCAGTATTTGAGGAGTCACGAATGGTGCTGAAAATTGTGCAATCATCAGCCAACATCCCCACTTCTAATCTTGTGATTGAAGGAAGGTCATTGATGAAGCAGCTGAAGATGGTTGGGTCTCGGACACTACCCTGAGGAACTCCTGCAGTGATGTCCTGGAGTTGAGATGATTGACCTGCAACAACCACAACCATCGTCCTTTGCGCTAGGTATGACTCCAACCAGCAGAGAGTTTTCCCGCTGATACCCACTGACTCCATTTTTGCTCTGGCTCCTTGATGCCATACTCAGTCAAATGCTGTCTTGATGTCAAGGCAGTCACTCATACCTCACCTATTGAATTCAGCTCCTTTGTCCATGTTTGCACCAAGGCTGTAATGAGGTCAGGAGCTGTGTGACCCTGGCCGAACCCAAACTGAGCGTCACTAAGCAGGTTATTGCTAAGCAAGTGCTGTTTGATAGCATTGTCGATGACACCTTCCATCACTTTACTGATGATTGAGAATAGTCTGATGGGGCGGTAAAGCCGGGTTGGACTAGTCCTGCTTTTTGTGTACAGGACATAGCTGGGCAATTTTTCACATTGACGGGTAGATGCCAATGTTGCAGCTGTACTTGAACAGTTTGATGGGGGAACGGAAGTTCTGGAGCACAGGTATTCAGTACTATTTCCGGAATATTGTCAGGGCCCATAGCCTTTACAGTATCCCGTGCCTTCAATCGTTTCTTGATATCACGCTGAGTGAATCCAACCATGAGAAACAGCACTGTATACTCCCCTCCACATCCAGTCTGAACAATGACTGTTCACCACTTCTCTCTGCTTTCTGTCCCTGAGTCAGTGTCATATCCACACTATCACTGTCACATTAATCCATGTCATAACAAGTCTATGAAATGTCAGTTGATCACAGGCCGTTTGAAAATCTATATACATAAGTGGATATACATGAGTAGGGGCGAAAGATGTTGCTATGGTTCTTAATGAATACTTTGTATCTGTCTGAACAGAAGAGGGGACGATGCAGATACTGTGGTTAAGGAGGAGGAGTGTGAATTATTGGATGTGATATACATAGGGAGAGAGGAAGTATTAATGGGATTAGCATCTTTGAAAGTTGATAAATCACCAGGGCCAGATGAAATGTATTCCAGGCTGTCAAAAGAAGTGAGAGAGGAAATAGCAGAGGGTCTGACCATCATTTTCCAGTCCTCACTGGATACAGGTGTAGTGCCAGAGGATTGGTGAACTGTTAACATTGTACCTCTTTAAAACGGGAGCAAAGGATAGACCGAATAATTGCAGGCCAATCAGAGTAACCTCAGTAGTGGGCAAATTATTGCAATGTATTCTGAGAGACAGGATGAACTGTCACTTAGAAAGGCTCAGGTCAATCAAGGACAGTCAGCATGGATTTGTTAAGGGAAGATATTGTTGACTAACTTGATTGAATTTTTCGACGAAGTCGCAAGGATGATAGATGAGGGTAGTGCAGATGATATGGTCTCCGTGGATTTTGGCAAGGCTTTTGACAAGGTCCCATGTGGCATACTAGGTAAAACAAATACAGTCCCATGGAATCCAGGGAAATGCAGAAAACTGGATACAAAATTGGCTCAGTAGCAGGAAACAAAGGGTGATTGTTGACGGGCGTTTTACTGACTTGAGGTCTGTTTCCAGTGGCATTCCACAGGGCTCAGTAGTGGGTCCACAGCTTTTAGTAGTATATATTAACGATTTGAACATACATGTAGGGGGCATGATCAAGATGTGTGCAGGTGGAACACAGATTGGCTGTGCGGTAGGTAGTGAGGAGGATAGCCAGGCTGCAGGAAAATATTGATGGCAGAAAATATTGATGGGGCGGCACAGTGGTGCAGTGGTTAGCACTGCAGCCTCACAGCTCCAGGGACCTGGGTTCGATTCTGGGTACTGCCTGTGTGGAGTTTGCAAGTTCTCCCTGTGTCTGCGTGGGTTTTCTCCGGGTGCTCCGGTTTCCTTCCACAAGCCAAAAGACTTGCAGGTTGGTAGGTAAATTGGCCATTATTAATTGTCACTAGTATAGGTAGGTGGTAGGGAAATATAGGGACAGGTGGGGATGTTTGGTAGGAATATGGGATTAGTGTAGGATTAGTATAAATGGGTGGTTGATGGTCGGCACAGACTCGGTGGGCCGAAGGGCCTGTTTCAGTGCTGTATCTCTAATCTAAAAAAAAAAGTGTCAAATGGAATTCAGCCTGGTTAAGTATGAGACGATGCAATTGAGGAGGTCAAACAAGGCAAAGGGATAGACAATCAATCGGAAAATACTGAGAAGTGTAGAGGAAGTGAGGGACCTTGGAGTCAATGTCCACTGATGTCCTGAATGTAGCAGGTCAGGTCGGTAAGGTGGTTAAGAAGGCATATGGAATCCTTTCCTTTATTAGCTGAGGGATAGAATACAAGAGCAGTGAGGTTATGCTGGAACTGTATAAATCATTGGTTGGGCCACAACCTGAGTACTCTGCAGTTCTGATCACCTAATTACACAAAGGATGGAATTGCACTAGAGAGGGTACAGAGGAGATTTACAAGGATGTTTGCCAGGACTGGAAAAATGCAGCTATGAAGAAAGATTAGATAGGCTGGGGTTGTTCTACTTGGAACAGAGAAGGCTGAAGGGAGATCTGATTGAAAGGGACATAATTTTGTGGGGCCTGAATAGAGTGGAGGTGAAGAGTCTATTCACCTTAGCAGAGAGATCAGTGACTAGGGGGCAGTGACTGAAAGTGTTTGGTAGAAGGATTAGCAGGGAGTTGAGGAGAAACTTGTTCACCCAAAAATACAAAATGTGCTCAGTGGCAGGAAACAAAGGGTAATTGTTATAATAAAAGCAAAATACTGCGGATGCTGGAAATCTGAAGTAAAACACGAAATGCTGGAAATACTCGGCAGGTCTGGCAGCATCTGTGGAGGGAGAAGCAGAGTTAACGTTTCAGGTCAATGATGAAGGGTCACTGACCTGGAACGTTAACTCTGCTTCTCTCTCCACAGATGCTGCCAAACCTGCTGAGTATTTCCAGCATGTCTTGTTTTTATTAAATGGTAGTTGATGACGGATATTTTACTGTCCTGAGGACTGTTTACAGTGGCATTCCACAGGGTTCAGTACTGCGTCCGCTGTTTTCAGTGAGAGTCTAGAAATTACTGCCTGAAAGGATAGTTGAAGCAGAATCCCTCCACTCAGTGAAAAGGAAACTGGATGTTCACCTCAACTGTCATTATCTGCAGGGCTGTGGATCAAATGCTGGAAGATGGGATTAGAAATGGTGGATCATTTTTCGGCCGGTGCAGACACAATGGGCCAAGCGGCCTCTTTCTGTATCTTAAACTTTCTATGATTATATTACATGAAACAATCACAGTTACATCCTCAACGAACTTGATTAAGATTATCAGGAATGATATTTCATTAACCTTTCCGTGCTGCTTGTCATTTATTATCCCGTGTTTTACAAGCAAGATATATTTTTGTGTTGGGTTATGACCTCTAGAAGTTTCCAACCACCAACATTAGACTGATAGTTACAGGGTTTACCCAACCTCTCCGTTTTAAACAGGGTGTAACATTGACAATCCTCCAGACCTCAGGCGTCACTCCCATATCCAAGGAGGACTGAAAGATTCTGTCCAGTGCTTCTGTCATTTCCACCATTCCTTCCCTCAGTAACCCTCACAAATCCCATGCAGACTGGATAAATGTTCTACTTTATAGTGGTACAAAAAGTGTTGAATTGAAAGGTGTTAACTGAACCAGTTTGTTCAGTGACTGTAATTAATGTCAGTCTCCATGGACCCTAATGGTGTCACTGGAGGGTTTCCCTCTTCTATTAATACAGGACTCCTTTCAATGTGTTTTCCGATAGTATTAGCGGGACCATCAGCTCCGGCACTAAAAGGGATCTGTGGGCTGCAGAGAGCGGGAGAGGAGAGATAAGAATCTGAACAATAGATGGGAATATTGCAACAATGGACAGGAGTTTATCCTATTGGTTTGAAAGTCTTACTGCAGATTATTATTGGATAACATTAGAATGGCGGATCTATTATGCTCTGAAGATGATTCAATGTATTTACTATCCCATCCTCGCTACTATTGGTGTCCCTGGTAAATCTCTGTATCCAACTATTAGATTCATAAACCATATTTCACTGATTTAGTGTTCTTGTCATTTAAATCGTGAGAAGACTGAAACCATTATCTTCCGTTTCTGTCACAACTCCATTCCCTGTCCATGATATGCATCCCCCTCGCTGTCCATTGTCTCAGGCTGAACCAGGAAATCTACAACCTCTGGTATCTATTTAATGCTGAGCTCAGTTCATCCCCATATTCTCTCCATCCCCAGCCCGGCCAATTGTTATGGCCATGTGAGGAGGGGTCAGAGTGGTTCTTCTTTATTTGAGTGCAACAGTGTTTGTCCTTTATAAACAGTGAATATGCTTAACGTCTCAGTGAGTGTTCTACATCTTACCTTTGGTATGATGGTGAAGAAACCGATTGGACAGCTTCTCTTGAGTTTAAACATGAAAGAGGTGAGTTTATTAAACTTAGCAAGAGAAATCCGATCTGAATAAAATCATAAAAAAACGGAACACACAGTTACGTACACACTCATACGAGAATCACACACACTCAAATAGATCGCAGAGTGAGAAGTAAATTTGTGGTTGGATTTGAGTCCAGAATAAATTTCAAAAAACTCATTCTGTGATGTTGGGCGATTCCGTGGTCTTCCAGCTGAAGTTATATTCTTGAAGTCTTTTGCTTGTCGAAGTGCAGTATGTGGCTGTCCACATTGCTCAGGGTTATCTTTGAGGCTTTCTTCCCCTGGTTACTCTGTCTGCAGCAATACGTAGGCTTGAGGGGCCCGCAGTCACATGTGGTTTTCAAACTTGTGATGTTAGGTGGAGAGAGAGATGGAGAGAGAGAGAGAGAGAGGGGTCACAGCCCTTCTGCTTCTGCACAGTTTGAATCAATGGCTTGTCTGTCTTTGTCCAGGGGAAACTCCCAGCTTTCACAGAGATGGACCGAAGGTCTCATGACTGCCTCAGTGTATTCTCTGGACCCTTCTAATGAGATTCAAGGTTAGAAACTTCTATCTCCCCAGGGCTCAGGATACCAGTATTTATACTTGGAGGAGTTTGCTCTTTCAAAGTCAATGTGTCATGGTAGTCTTGCATGCCGTGTTAATGAATGTAATCTTAGATAATTCAATCACTAGAGCAAGCCAATGATATTGGTCCAGGCTCATCATACATGTGTCTCCTGTTGTCGGCCTTAGAATGTGAAAATGTGTTTCAGATGCCAATTACGGTGGCCATCTTGGCTGCCAGTTTTTTCAAGGTTAACTGTAGGATTTTTTCTATTAAAAGGTTAGTGTAAGTTTCCAATCGATGAATTAAAATTCCTCATTTGGCATGTTGTGTTATCTTCACACCGGCGCAGCATATGGAAAGAAACGTGATAACGGGAACATTTCATTTCAGAACTGTGGGAAGAAAAAGAAAGAAATACACATGCATTCTCAATAATCACTTCTCAAATTCACACATTAATCTTAGAATTATTGCAGCTGACATTGTCTGTTACAGCTGTAATGATTTAACTTTTTTGGCGTATTGTCTGGGATGGTTATGTGTCGGGTTCGACGCTGGGCAATGCATCAACGATTGCATTGTTTACCTTTTCTCTCCTCTAATGAAGTTTTAACTACTCAGGTTCCTGCACCTTAACAATCTTTCTCCCTAAACAGACAGTGTGTAATTAATTGTTTTCTTTAGACCCAGTGAGGTGTCTGAGATTTCCTCTGGGCCTTTGTTCTTGCTGAGTTTGCCTTTGAAATTGTTGTGTTTGATTAGCTTTGGGTTTGGGATCTGATCATTGGGTTCTTCAGTGGGTAGATCCACAATGACCTTACTTTTAGCTTTCTGGTGAGGTACCCAAGTGCTGTTTACTTTAGGGTACGTTCCCTTCACTTTTCCCTTTACTATGGGAAGAATCATTTTTTTATCTACCCTATGTCCTCTGGGACATTACTGCTCGCAGGGCTTTGTCCAGCTTTCGCTGCACTCTGCAGCGGCAGTTCGACTAGGTGAGGCATCTCCCTCACCATTGACATGCCTTTTTGGGACCTTTCCTTGTCCTTGCACGTTTCTGTAAATGCTGTTAGCAGCCTTTTTAGGCTGCCTCTTTGACCTGCATTTAAGGAGGAGAGCGTAGGGTCTGATGGATCCCACATTTCAGGGTTGGCTATTCGGAGAGTAGGGGGTTCCAGTTGGAATCCTCCTGGCCCTCCTCTAACCTGTCCTCACCGCCCTTCCCAATCCTTCCCTCCTGACTGCCTGACAGATCTGTACTTGGCTTTTCCCTCCACAGCCTTTGCTTTTTGCCTTTGGTCTGGAGTGTCAATTAAATAATGTACCTGACTATTCCTTTTGCCACTCGATATGGACCACTGAACCGGGATTTCAGGGGTTCACCCTGCAGTGGGAATAGTAACAATACATGGTATCTGTCCTGAAATGTTTTAGCCTTGGCATTTCTGTCTCCTTACCTTTTCATAGCTGCCTGGGAGGTCTTTAGGTGCTCCCACAGCATAGAAATGCAGTCTAACATGGATGACTCATCCCTGTGTCCCAAAAACCTCTCCTTGATTATTTTAAGGGAACCTCTCACCTCGTGTCAATAAACTAATTCAAAGAGACTAAAGCCAGTGGAATCATTGGATAAGTCCCTGGAAACCAACAGGAGAAATCCCAGCCCTTTGACCCAGTCATGGGGTTGCTCATAGCAGTATGGCCTGATCATTGTCTTTAGGGTCTGATCGTACCGCTCCAAAGCTCCTTGTGACTACGGATGGTCGGCTGAGGACTTTATCTATTTACTTATTTTATTTATTTAGAGATACAGCACTGAAACAGGCCCTTCGGCCCACCGAGTCTGTGCCGACCATCAACCACCCATTTATACTAATCCTACATGAATCACATATTCCTACCACATCCCCACCATCCCTCAACTCCCCTCCCACCAACCTATACTAGGTGCAATTTATAATGGCCAATTTACCTATCAGCCTGCAAGTCTTTGGCTGTGGGAGGAAACTGGATCACCTGGTGAAAACCCACGCGGTCACAGGGAGAACTTGCAAACTCTGCACAAACAGTACACATAATCCAACCCGGGTCGCTGGAGCTGTGAGGCTGCGGTGCTACAGATTACCTTATAAAAAAAATGGACATAAAATGTGTGTCCTGATCCGACTGGATCTCAGCAGGCAGCCCATATCGGGTAAAGAATTGGGTTAGCCCCTTCACCACAGCCTTGGCAGGTATAGTTCTTCAGGCGAATGGCCTCTGGGAATCGGGTCACCACATCCATAATGGTGAGAAGATACTGGTATCCCGTTTTGTTTTCAGCAGGTGAGCCCACAATCCACCAGCACTCTGCTGAAGGGGTCCCCAAAAGCTGTTATGTGAATTAGGGTGCAGGCTTTATTGCAGGTTGGGGCTTCCCCACAACTTAGCACATGTGACTAGTTTTACAAAACGCCACCACATCTTTGTGAAGTTGTGGCCAGTCAAAATACTGTCTTCTGCGGGCTTTGATTTTTCATACACAGAAATGTCCATCCATTAGCAGATCGTGGGTCATTCTTAACATTTCTTTAAGGGACCTCAGTGGCACCACTATCTGGTGAACCACTGTCCACTCTTCATCCTCTGCTCTGTGAGGAGATCTCCACTTCCTCATCAGCACCTCATTCTTTAAATAGTAACAGTCTGCAACTCCCTATGCTTCAGTTTTGGTTTGGACAGTCTGTGCTATTTTTTAACACTGGGTCGGGTTGTTGAGCCTCAAATAAGGAAGAACTGTTTAATACATTCTTTGTCTCCTCTAACTTCCCAAAGAAGGTTTCAGACAACCAGAATGTAGGGTAATCCGTCTGTAGTGTCAGTTCAGGGGATTGTTTGGCCATGGACCGAGTCACCAGACAATCAGGGAGAATGTCAGGGACCTTCTCCTGTAACTACTCTGTCTCCCAGACCTCTTTTGGTCTCTCTGGAACTACTGGGGAAGCTGCCACCTTTTCCCCTGTCAGTTTATTACCCAGGAGCAGTTCGACCCATCACCCGGTAAACTAGGTACAATCCCCATGGTAAAGGGTCATGAAACTGGGTCACACTCCAAGTACACCGGATATAAGGGTATGGACATATACTGTCTTCCGATACCATTCACTAACGGTCTCGCATTCACTGCACTTTCTTTTTCCCAGCAGAAGGGATTGGGTGGCCCCTGTATCCTTGAGTATGACTATTGTTTTACTTGCCTCACTCAAGCGGTATGGGGTCACTTTTCCTTCGGATACAAATTCCTGGTACCTCTCAGGGATTTTGTTTATTTTTCCCACACTCTCTGTGGTGTGTTTCCTGGTTCTGACTGCCGCAGTTGGAGGCACAGCCTGATCTGTTGTGCTTTCCATCAAGTCCCATTATCCTGCACTGATCTGGTGGTCCCTGATTAATGCTACAGGTTTTCCCATAACTTGCAGCATTCAGCTCGATGGTGATCTGCCTTATTCCAATGGAAACGCACCGGTCTTCGGCCTTTACTCCTCCTCTCAGTGCCGTCCTATTTGGCCTGAGGATGGTCCCCTGGGTGTCCAGCTTTTCCTCCTTGCCCAAGGCTGATCGGGCTCCTATCACCCTCCCACCTTTTATTCTCGGGTCTTTGTGGTGACTAGGGAAGGGTTTCCCTTTGGGGTTAAGGCTTTGTGTACAAGGGAAAATGCATCAGCCAGAATTGCAACCTGCCTGGCTCTTTGAACCTTTCGTTCCTCTTTGTGGGTTTTAATGGTAGGGAGAGCGAGTTTTTGAACTCCTTGAGATGGATCACCACTCTAAGGTTCAGATTTGTGGGCTGTAATTTGAGTGTTTGTATCCACTGGTCAAAAGTAAACACAAAAGCTGACTTTAAATCTTCTATAGCGACCTAAAAATGAAACGTTTGGCGAATACAAATGTGGGTCCAATACAGGCAGAGTCAGGGGAATTTATAATGGTGAACAGAGAAATGGCAGTGAAGCTAAATGATTACTTTGTGTCTGTCCTCATTGAGGAAGATACAAGGAAGTTTCCAGGATTAGAGATCCAAGGGATTAGGGAGATTGAGGACATGAAGGAAATTAATATTAGTAAGAATGTTGCATTGGAGAAATTAATGGGGCTGAAGTTTGATGAGGCCCCAGGATCTGATATTCTGCATTCCAGGGTGTGGGAAGAGACAGCTATGGAGATGGTGGCTGCATTGGTGACTATCTTCAAACATTCTATAGATTCTGGAGCGGTTCCTGCAGATTGGAAGGTAGCAAATGTCACCCCACTATTTAAGAAGGGAGGGAGAGTAAAAAGAGGGAATTATAGACCTGCTTTCGTGCATCAGCCGTTGGGAAAATGCTGGGACTGTATTCTAAAGGATGTGATAAATGGACAGTTGGATAATAATCTGTTTGGGCATCGCAAACATGGATTTATGAATGAGAAATCATCTTTGACGAACCTGTTGGAGATTTTATTGAGGATGTTACTAACAGAATTGATAAAGGGGAGTTGGTGGACGTGTTATACTTGAATTTTCGGAAGGATTTTGATAAAGTCCCCCACAGGAGGTTGGTTAGCAACATTAAAGCACATGGGATAGGAGGTAATATACTGGCATGGATTAAAGATTGGTTAACAGGCAGAAAACAGTGAGTAGGAAGAAACGGGTCATTCTCACTTTGGCAGGCTGTGATTAGTTGTGTACCACAAGGATCAGTACTTGGGCCCCAGCTGTTAACAATATATGTCAATGATTTGGATGTGGGGACCAAATGTAATATTTCCAAGTTCGCAGATGACACAAAACTAGGTGGGAATGTATGTTGTGAGGAAGATGCAAAGCGTCTTCAAGGGGATTTGGACAGACATTGTGACTGGGCAAGAACATGGCAGATGGGATATAATATGGACAGATATGACGTTATCCATTTTGGTAGGAGGAACAGAAGTGCAGAGTATTTCTTAAATAGTAAGAGATTAGAAAGTGTAGATGTACAGAGGGACCCGTGTGTCAGTAAGTCACTGAAAACTAACATGCAGTGCAGCAAGCAATTCGGAATGCTAATGTTCTGTTAGCCTTTATCACAAGATGATTTGAGTACAGGAGTAGTGAAGTCTTACTTCATGTGTATAGAACCTTGCTTAGACCACACCTGGAATATTGTGTGCAGTTTGGGTCCCCTTACCTTAGGAAGGATATTATTGCCATAGAGGGAGTGCAATGAAGGTTCACCAGACTTGTTCCCGGGATAGCGAGACTGTTCTATGAAGAGAGAAACTGGGCTTGTATTCTCTGGAGTTTCAAAGAATGTGTCGGGATCTCATTGAAACCCATGAAATAATTAAAGAGATAAACAGCGTAAATGCGTGTACGATATTTCCCCTGGTTGCGGAGTCTAGAACTAATGGATACAATTTCAAAATAAGGGGGAAGCCACTTAGGACAGAGATGAGGAGAAATTTCTTGACTCAGAGGTTTCTGAATCTTTGGAATTCTGCATCCCAGACGGATGTGGAATCTCAGTCGGTGAGTATGTTTAAACTATAGATTGACAAAAAGGGGATATGGAGATAATGTGTGAAAAAGGCATTGAAGTGGATGATCAGCCATGGTCATATTGAATGGTGCAGCAGACTCGATGGGTTGAATGGCCTACTCCTGCTCCTATGTCCCTGTGTTCGGAAGCTGCTTAACTCTTTCAAACTCGAGATCACTTTAGTCAGGCTGCTTTCGGAGGGTTTGGAATGCTTGACGGTACACTTCCGGTACTATCTCATGTACGCCCAGTATTGCATTTTTAGTCATCTCATAATCTGATGAACTTTCATCTGGCAACAGTGAATAAACCTCATGGGATTTTCCTGTTACTTTGTTTTGTCAGAACAGTGTCCAGCTCTCCGCCAGACATTTCAGTTGCTTTACAAGCTTTTCAAAAGTGACGGAAAATTCTGCCACATCCTCCTCATTGAACTTTGAAATGAACTGGGTGAAAGGGAGGAAGGTAGAAAGTAGGAAACATCTATCATTGGGAAATTGTTAGAAACCATTATTAAGGAAGTAATAACAGGATATTTAGAAAGTCAAAACACAATCCATCAGAGTCAGCATGGTTTTATGAAGGGTAAATCCTATTTGACGAATTTGCTCGAGTTCATCGAAGCTGTGACAAGAAAAGTTGAAAATGGGGATCCTGTAGATGTAGTATATCTGGACTTCCAGAAGACATTTGATAAAGTACCGCACAAAAGGTTAATACACAAGGTACGATTACATGGGGTTAGGGGCAATTTATTAACTTTGATAGAGGATTGGCTAACCAACAGAAAACAGAGAGTCGGGATAAATGGGTCTTTTTCTGGTTGGCAATATGTAACTAGTGGGGTACCACAGGGTTTGGTCCTTGTCCCCAGCTATTTGCAATATATATTTATGACTTGGATGCAGGGATAGAAAGTACTACAGCCAAATTTGCAGATGACACTAAAATAGCTGGGATAGTAAGTTGCAATAATTAAATAAGAAATTTACAAATTGATATGGATAGGTTAGGTGAATGATCCAAAATTTGGCAGATGGAGTTTAACGTGAATAAGTGTAAGGTTATCCATTTTGGTCGGAAGAATAGAAAGGCAAATTATTTCCGAACTGGAGAGAAACTTCAGAGTGCTTCGGTGCAGAAGGATCTGGGTGTCCTCGTGCATGAATCGCAGAAAGCTAGTTTTCAGGTACAGCAGGTGAAAAGGAAGGCGAATGGAATTTTGGTATTTCTTGCTAAAGGAATAGAATATAAAAGTAGGAAAGTGTTGCTGCAACTGTACAAGGCATTAATGAGACCGCACCTGGAGTATTGTGTATAGTTTTAGTCTCCTGACTTGAGGATAGATGTAGTTGCATTGGAGGCAGATCAGAGGAGGGTCACTAGATTGATTCCAGGGATGAGGGGTTTGTATTATGGAGAGAGATTGAGCTCTTTATGCCTTTACTCTCTAGAGTTTAGAAGAACGAGAGTCGATCGAATTGAGGTAGAGAAGATGATTAAGGGGATTGACAAAGTAGACATAGAGAAGGCGTTTCCTCTTGTGTGGCAATCTAGAATGAGAGGTCATTGTTTTAGGATAAGGGGTGGTGGATTTCAAACAGAGATGAAGAGAAATTTCTTCTCTGAAAGGGTCGTGTGTCTGTGGGATTCACTACCCGGAGTGCAATAGATGCTGGGACACTGAGTAAATTTAAGGAGGAGATAGACAGATTTTTAATTAGTAATGGGTTGAAGAGTTATGGAGAACGGGCAGGAAAGTGGAGTTGAGGCCGAGATGAGATCAGCCATGATCATATTGAATGGCGAAGCAGGCTCGAGGGGCTGAATTGCCTACTCCTGCTCCTACTTCTTATGTTATTATGTTCTTATCTGGATCTTTCCATCAAGAGCGTGTGACGTATCCATTATCTCTCTCCATGTTGTCCATTGATGTATCTGCTGTGTGACGGAGGCCATCTATGTCGGGTGAGGTGAATTATACTGTCTGCTCCATCAGCAGGGAGAAGCAGGTGAGAGATCCCGTGGCATTGTCATGACAGCTGGATTCCTGATGGTCTAGGTGTCTCTGCGGGATCCCCATGGCAACGGGGAGAGGTACAGGAACTGTTAGAACTCTCACTCCATCAATGTACAGTTGGTGCAAAAACAAGAAATGCTGGAATCACTCAGCAGGTCTGGCAGCATCTGTGGAAAGAGAAGCAGAGTTAACGTTTCGGGTCAGTGACCCTTCTTCGGAACTGACAAATATTAGAAAAGTCACAGATTATAAACAAGTGAGGTGGGGGTGGGGCAAGAGATAACAAAGGAGAAGGTGCAGATTGGACCAGGCCACATAGCTGACCAAAAGGTCACGGAGAAAAGGCAAACAATATGTTGTGTTGAAAGACAAAGCATTAGTACAGATTAGGTGTGAATACACTGAATATTGAACAGCAGCAAGTGCAAACCTGAAGAAAAACAACCTGAAAAAAACAGTGGGTAAGAAAACTGAACAAACTAAGATGAAATGAAATAAATGCAAAAAAAGATTGTAAAAAATGTAAAAAGGAATGTAAAAAAAATGAAGAAAAAATAACGAAAAGTGAAAGTAAAATGGGGGGGGGGGGGCTGTCATGCTCTGAAATTATTGAACTCAATGTTCAGTCCGGCAGGCTGTAGTGTGCCTAATCGGTAGATGAGATGCTGTTCCTCGAGCTTGCGTTGATGTTCACTGGAACACTGCAGCAATCCCAGGACAGAGAAATGAGCATGAGAGCAGGGGGGAGTGTTGAAATGGCAAGCAACTGGAAGCTCAGGGTCCTGCTTGCGGATTGAGCGGAGATGTTCCGCAAAGCGGTCACCCAGTCTGCGCTTGGTCTCCCCAATGTAGAGGAGACCACACTGTGAGCAGCGAATACAGTATACTACATTGAAAGAAGTACAAGTAAATCGCTGCTTCACCTGAAAGAAGTGTTTGGGGCCTGGGATAGTGAGGAGAGAGGAGGTAAATGGGCAGGTACATAGAACATAGAACATTACAGCGCAGTACAGGCCCTTCAGCCCTCGATGTTGCGCTGACCTGTGAAACCATCTGACCTACACTATTCCATTTTCATCCATATGTCTATCCAATGACTACTTAAATGCCCTTAAAGTTGGCGAGTCTACTACTGTTGCAGGCAGGGCGTTCCACGCCCCTACTACTCTCTGTGTAAAGAAGCTACCTCTGACATCTGTCCTATATCTATCACCCCTCAACCTAAAGCTATGTCCCCTCGTGTTTACCATCACCATCCGAGGAAAAAGGCTCTCACTATCCACCCTGTCCAGCCCTCTGATTATCTTATATGTCTCTCTTAAGTCACCTCTCCTCCCCCTTCTCTCTAACGAAAACAACCTCAAGTCTCTCAGCCTTTCCTCTTAAGACCTTCCCTCCATACCAGGCAACATCCTAGTAAATCTCCTCATCACCTTTTCCAAAGCTTCCACATCCTTCCAATAATGCGGTGACCAGAACTGCACGCAATACTCCAGGTGCGGCTGCACCAGAGTTCTGTACAGCTGCAGCATGACCTCGTGGCTCCTAAACTCGATCCCTCTACTAATAAAAGCTAACACACCATATGCCTTCTTAACAGCTCTATTAACCTGGGTGGCAACTTTCAGGGATTTATGTACATGGACACCAAGATCTCTCTGCTCATCTACAATACCAAGAATCTTCCCATTAGCCCAGTATTCTGCAATCCTGTTATCCTTCCAAAGTGACTCACCTTACACTTCTCCTTATTAAACTCCATTTGACATCTCTCAGCCCAGCTCTGCAGCCTATCTATGTCCCTCTGTAACCTACAACATCCTTCGGAACTAACCACAACTCCACCGACCTTCGTGTCATCCGCAAATTTACCAACCCACCCTTCTACACCCTCATCCAGGTCATTTATAAAAATGACAAACAGCAGTGGCCCCAAAACAGATCCTTGCGGTACACCACTAGAAACTATATTCCAGGATGAACATTTACCATCAACCACCACCCTCTGTCTTCTTTCAGCTAGCCAATTTCTGATCCAAAGCACTAATTCACCTTCAATCCCATACTTCTGTATTTTCTGCAATAGCCTACCGTGGGGAACTTTATCAAACGCCTTACTGAAATACATATACACCACATCCACTGCTTTACCCTCATCCACCTGTTTGGTCACCTTGTCAAAAAACTCAATAAGGTTTGTGAGGCACGACCTACCCTTCACAAAACCGTGCTGACTATCTCTAATGTACTTATTCTTTTCAAGATGATTATAAATCCTATCTCTTATAACCTTTTCCAACATTTTACCCACAACCAAAGTAAGGCTCACAGGTCTGTAATTACCAGGGCTGTCTCTACTCCCCTTCTTGAACAAGGGGGCAACATTTGCTATCCTCCAGTCTTCCGGCACCATTCCTGTCGACAATGACGACGTAGAGATCAAGGACAAAGGCTCTGCAATCTCCTCCCTGGCTTCCCAGAGAATCCTAGGATAAATCCCATCGGGCCCAGGGGACTTATCTATTTTCGCACTTTCCAAAATTGCTAACACCTGCTCCTTGTGAACCTCAATCCCATCTAGCCTAGTAGTCTGAATCTCAGTATTCTCCTCGACAACATTTTCTTTCTCCACTGTAAATAGTGACGAAAAATATTCATTTAACACTTCCCCTATCTCCTCCGATTCCACACACAACTTCCCACTACTATCCTTGATTGGCCCAAAACGATCTCTCTTCATTCCTTTATTCCTGATGCACCTATAGAAAGCCTTAGGGTTTTCTTTGATCCTATCCGCCAATGACTTCTCGTGTCCTCTCCTTGCTCTTCTTATCTCTCCCTTTAGATCCTTCCTGGCTAGCTTGTAACTCTCAAGCGCCCTAACTGAGCCTTCAGGTCTCATCCTAACATAAGCCTTCTTCTTCCTCTTGTCAAGCGCTTCAACTTCTTTAGTAAACCACGGCTCCCTCGCTCGACAACTTCCTCCCTGCCTCACAGGTACATACTTATCAAGGACACGCAGTAGCTGCTCCTTGAATAAGCTCCACATTTCTATTGTGCCCATCCCCTGCAGTTTCCTTCCCCATCCTACGCATCCTAAATCTTGCCTAATCGCATCATAATTTCCTTTCCCCGAGCTATAATTCTTGCCCTGCGGTATATACCTGTCCCTGCCCATCGCTAAGGTAAACCTAACCGATTTGTGATCACTATCACCAAAGTGCTCACCAACTTCTAAATCTAACACCTGGCCGGGTTCAATACCCAGTACCAAATCCAATGTGGCATCGCCCCTGGTTGGCCTGTCTACATACTGTGTCAGAAAACCCTCCTGCACACACTGGACAAAAACAGACCCATCTAAAGTACCCGAACTGTAGTATTTCCAGTCAATATTTGGAAAGTTAAAGTCCCCCATAACCACGACCCTGTTACTCTCGCTCCTGACAAGAATCATCTTTGCTATCCTTTCCTCTACATCTCTGGAACTATTTGGAGGTCTATAGAAAACTCCCAACAGGGTGACCTCTCCTCTCCTGTTTCTAACCTCGGCCCATACTACCTCAGTAGACGAGTCCTCAAACGTCCTTTCTGTCGCTGTAATACTTTCCTTGATTAACAATGCCACACCCCCCCCCCCCCTCTTTTACCCTCTTCTCTGTTCTTACTGAAACATCTAAATCCCGGAACCTGCAACATCCATTCCTGCCCCTGCTCTACCCATGTCTCCGAAATGGCCACAACATCAGGATCCCAGGTACCAACCCATGCTGCAGCTCACCCACCTTATTCTGGATGCTCCTGGCGTTGAAGTAGACACATTTTAAACCAAGCTCTTGCTTGCCAGTGCCCTCTTGTGTCCTTATAACCTTATCTCTGCCCTCACTACTCTCAACATCCTGCACACTGGAACTACAATTTTGGTTCCCATCCCCCTGCTGAATTAGTTTAACCCCCCCCCCCCCGAAGAGCACTAACAAATCTCCCTCCCAGGATATTGGTACCCCTCTGGTTCAGGTGAAGACCATCCTGTTTGTAGAGGTCCCACCGACCCCAGAAAGAGCCCCAATTATCCAGGAAACCAAAACCCTCCCTCCTACACCATCCCTGCAGCCACATGTTCAACTCCTCTCTCTCCCTATTCCTCACTTCGCTAGCACGTCGCACGGGCAACAACCCAGAGATAACAACTCTGTTTGTTCTCGCTCTAAGCTTCCACCCTAGCTCCCTGAATTTCTGCCTTAAATCCCCATCTGTCTTAATACCTATGTCGTTGGTGCCTGTGTACCACGACTTGAGGCTGCTCCCCCTCGCCCTTGAGGATCCCAAAAATACGATCCGAGACATCACGTACCCTGGCACCTGGGAGGCAACACACCAACCGTGAGTCTCTCTCGTTCCCACAAACCCTCCTATCTGTTCCCCTAACTATGGAGTCCCCAATGACTAATGCTCTGCTCCTCTTCCCCCTTCCCTTCTGAGCAACAGGGACAGACTCTGCGCCAGAGACCTGTATCCCATTGCCTTCCCCTGATAAGTCGTCTCCTCCAACAGTATCCAAAACGGTATACCTGTTGTTGAGGGAAACGGCCACAGGGGATCCCTGCACTGCCTGCTGGTTCCCTCTCCTTCCCCTGACGGTAACCCATCTACCTTCTTCTTTTACCTGAGGTGTGACGGCCTCCCGATAATTCCTCTCAATAATCCCCTCCGCCTCCCGAATGATCCGAAGTTCCTCCAGCTCCAGCTCCAGTTCCCTAACGCGGTCCTCGAGGAGCTGGAGCTGGGTGCACTTCCCGCAGATGCAGTCAGCAGGGACACTCTTGGCGACCCTTACCTCACACATTCTGCAGGAGGAACATTCAACTTCCTTAACCTACATTCCCACTATTCTAAATTCCCAAGTTTTTAACCAATCACACGATAAAACAAGAAGAGTAATAGAAAAAGCCTTACCTTACCTACACACAACCGAGTCCTTTTTTTTGGTCAGAGGAGGAGGGCGGGTGGGAGACACTACAAGAGTAGTGTCTCGGGTTCAGAAACAGCCCAAATATATAGGTTTCTACTTACCCAGCAGTCCCTGCTCCACCGAAACTCCCGATGAAATTGACTTCCCAGCTGTTCACTCCTCGCTCGCAATGCCTGTGCTCCTGGAAAAGCCAGCAGTCCCTGCTCCACCGAAACTCCCGATGAAATTGACTTCCCAGCTGTTCACTCCTCGCTCGCAATGCCTGTGCTCCTGGAAAAGCTGCACACCGAAAGCTACACCTCCTGCGATTGCAGGGGAAGGTGCCCTGGGACGGGGACGAGGTGGTGGGGGTAATGGAGGAGTGGACCAGGGTGTCGCGGAGGGAATGATCCCTTCGGAATGCTGACAGGGGAAGGGAGGGGAAGATGCGACTGGTAGTGGCATCACGCTGGAGGTGGCGAAAATGGCGGAGGATGATCCTTTGGATATGGAGGCTGGTGGGATGAAAAGTGAGGACAAGGGGAACCCTGTCACGGTTCTGGGAGGGAGGGGAAGGGGTGAGGGTAGAGGTGCGGGGAATGTGTCGGACACGGTTGAGGGCCCTGTCAACCACAGTGGGGGGAAATCCTCGGTTGAGGAAAAAGGAGGTCATATCAGAAGCACCGTCATGGAAGGTAGCATCATCAGAGCAGATGCGTCGGAGACGGAGAAACTGGGAGAATGGAATGGAGTCCTTACAGGAGGTAGGGTGTGAAGAAGTGTAGTCGAGGTAGCTGTGGGAATCAGTGGGCTTATAATGGATATTGGTAGACAACCTATCCCCAGAGATGGAGACAGAGAAGTCGAGGAAGGGAAGGGAAGTGTCAGAGATGGACCATGTAAAGGTGAGAGAAGGGTGGAAATTGGAAGCAAAGTTGATAAAGTTTTCTAGTTCGGGGCGGGAGCAGGAAACGGCACCAATACAGTCATCAATGTACCGGAAAAAGAGTTGGGGGAGGGGGCCTGAGTAGGACTGGAACAAAGAATGCTCGACATATCCCACAAAAAGACAGGCATAACTAGGACCCATGCGGGTACCCATAGCGACACCTTTTACTTGAAGGAATTGCATGGAGTTGAAGGAGAAGTTGTTCAATGTGAGAACATGTTCAGCCAGGTGGAGGAGGGTGTTGGTGGAGCTAGAAAACTTTATCAACTTTGCTTCCAATTTCCACCCTTCTCTCACCTTTACATGGTCCATCTCTGACACTTCCCTTCCCTTCCTCGACTTAGTTAGGAAAGCTTAATATAATGTTATCACTTATTGTGAGTGGAATTGAATACAAAGGTAGGGAGGGCAGTGGTGAGACATTATCTGGAATTCTGTGTTCAGTACTGGTCTCCTTATTTAAGGAAACATGTAAATGCGTTGCAAGCAGTTCAGAGAAGGTTTATTAGAATAATATGGGCGGAATGTCTTATGAGGAAAGGCTGGACAGGATAGTCTTATATCAGCTGGAGTTTCGAAGAGTAAGGGGCGACTTGATTGAAACATTTAAGATTCAGGGCGTGGGATAGAGCACGTGAGGGCGACAGAAAGAGGGAGGGAGAGATAGAGAAAGAGAGAAAGGGACAGCTGAGCTCATCGGTTGCTGAAAACCTCATCCATGCCTTTGTTACCTCGAGATTTGACTATTCTAACACACTGCTGGCTTGTTTCCCACATTCTACCCGCTGTAACATTGTGATCATCCAAAACTCTGCTGCCATCTTCTAATTTACACCAAATTCTGTTCACCGAACATCCCTGTGCTCACTGACCGACATTGGCTCTTGGTCCAGTAACACCACAATTTTAATATTCCAACCATGAGATCAAGTCCCTCCATGTACTCGTCCTTCTGATTATCCCAATCCACTGTCCATTTCCAATATTCCTGAAACTTGTTCATCCCCCAAGTCGTGGTCCACATAGGCACCAACGACATAGGTAGGAAGAGAGATGGGGATTTAAGGCAGAAATTCAGGGAGCTAGGGTGGAAGCTTAGAGTGAGAACAACCAGAGTTGTTATCTCTGGGTTGTTGCCCGTGCCACGTGCTAGCGAAGAGAGGAATAGGGAGAGAGATGAGTTGAACACGTGGCTGCAGGGATGGTGTAGGAGGGAGGGTTTTGGTTTCCTGGATAATTGGGGCTCTTTCTGGGGTAGGTGGGACCTCTACAAACAGGATGGTCTTCACCTGAACCAGAGGGGTACCAATATCCTGGGGGGCAGATTTGTTCGTGCTCTTCGGGGGGGTTTAAACTAAATCAGCAGGGGAATGGGAACCTAAATTGTAGTTCCAGTGTACAGGCTGTTGAGAGTAGTGAGGTAGGGGATAAGGTTACAGAGGGCACTGGCAAGAGGGCACTGGCAAGCAAGAACTTGGTTTAAAATGTGTCCACTTCAACGCCAGGAGCATCCGGAATAAGGTGGGTGAGCTTGCAGCTGATGTTGTGGCCATTTCAGAGACATGGGTAGAGCAGGGGCAGGAATGGATGTTGCAGAGATGTAGAGGAAAGGATAGCGAAGATGATTCTCGAAAGGGGTGAGAGTAACAGGGTAGTTGTTATGGGGGACTTTACCTTTCCAAATATTGACTGGAAATACAATAGTTCGAGTACTTTAGATGGGTCAGTTTTTATCCAGTGTGTGCAGGAGGGTTTTCTGACACAGTATGTAGACAGGCCAATCAGGGGCGATGCCACATTGGATTTGTTTATGTTTAGTTTATGTTTAGAGATGCAGCACTGAAACAGGCCCTTCGGCCCAGCGAGTCTGTGCCGACCATCAACCACCCATTTATACTAATCCCATATTCCTATCACATCCCCACCTGTCCCTATATATTTCCCTACCACCTACCTATACTAGGGGCAATTTATAATGGCCAATTAACCTATAAGTCTTTGGCATGTGGGAGGAAACCGGAGCAACCGGAGGAAACCCACGCAGACACAGGGAGAACTTGCAAACTCCGCACAGGCAGTACCCAGAATCGAACCCGGGTCCCTGGAGCTGTGAGGCTGCGGTGCTAACCACTGCGCCACTGTGCCGCCCAATTGGTACTGGGTAATGAAACCGGCCAGGTGTTCGATTTAGATGTAGGTGAGCACTTTGGCGATAGTGATCACAATTCGGTTAGGTTTACCTTAGCGATGGGCAGGGACAGGTATATGCCGCAGGGCAAGAATTATAGCTGGGGGAAAGGAAATTATGACACGATTAGGCAAGATTTAGGATGCGTAGGATGGGGAAGGAAACTGCAGGGGTTGGGCACAAACGAAATGTGGAGCTTATTCAAGGAGCAGCTAATGCCTGTCCTTGATAAGTATGTACCTGTGAGGCAGGGAGGAAGTTGTCGAGCGAGGGAGCCGTGGTTTACTCAAGAAGTTGAAGCGCTTGTCAAGAGGAAGAGGGAGGCTTATGTTAGGATGAGACCTGAAGGCTCAGTTAGGGCGCTTGAGAGTTACAAGCTAGCCAGGAAGGATCTAAAGGGAGGGCTAAGAAGAGCAAGGAGAGGACATGAGAATCATTGGCGTTAGGATCAAAGAAAACCCTAAGGCTTTCTATAGGTATATCAATAGGTTTCAATAGGTTTCAATCTCATAATGAAGAGCTGGAACCTGTCATAGCCGCTAAGCGCATTGCACTTTTGAACTACAAGAAAGCCCCCAGCGATTTAACATCCGCAGCACTTAAAGCAGCCAGAAGTACTGCACAAAGAACAGCTAGGCGTTGCGCAAACGACTACTGGCAACACCTATGCAGTCATATTCAGCTGGCCTCAGACACCGGAAACATCAGAGGAATGTATGATGGCATGAAGAGAGCTCTTGGGCCAACCATCAAGAAGATCACCCCCCTCAAATCTAAATCGGGGGACATAATCACTGACCAACGCAAACAGATGGACCGCTGGGTTGAGCACTACCTAGAACTGTACTCCAGGGAGAATGCTGTCACTGAGACTGCCCTCAATGCAGCCCAGCCTCTACCAGTCATGGATGAGCTGGACATACAGCCAACCAAATCGGAACTCAGTGATGCCATTGATTCCCTAGCCAGCGGAAAAGCCCCTGGGAAGGACAGCATTACCCCTGAAATAATCAAGAGTGCCAAGCCTGCTATACTCTCAGCACTACATGAACTGCTATGCCTGTGCTGGGACGAGGGAGCAGTACCCCAGGACATGCGCGATGCCAACATCATCACCCTCTATAAAAACAAAGGTGACCGCGGTGACTGCAACAACTACCGTGGAATCTCCCTGCTCAGCATAGTGGGGAAAGTCTTTGCTCGAGTCGCTCTGAACAGGCTCCAGAAGCTGGCCGAGCGCGTCTACCCTGAGGCACAGTGTGGCTTTCGTGCAGAGAGATCGACTATTGACATGCTGTTCTCCCTTCGTCAGATACAGGAGAAATGCCGTGAACAACAGATGCCCCTCTACATTGCTTTCATTGATCTCACCAAAGCCTTTGACCTCGTCAGCAGACGTGGTCTCTTCAGACTACTAGAAAAGATCGGATGTCCACCAAAGCTACTAAGTATCATCACCTCATTCCATGACAATATGAAAGGCACAATTCAACATGGTGGCTCCTCATCAGAGCCCTTTCCTATCCTGAGTGGTGTGAAACAGGGCTGTGTTCTCGCACCCACACTTTTTGGGATTTTCTTCTCCCTGCTGCTTTCACATGCGTTCAAATCCTCTGAAGAAGGAATTTTCCTCCACACAAGATCAGGGGGCAGGTTGTTCAACCTTGCCCGTCTAAGAGCGAAGTCCAAAGTACGGAAAGTCCTCATCAGAGAACTCCTCTTTGCTGACGATGCTGCTTTAACATCTCACACTGAAGAATGCCTGCAGAGTCTCATCGACAGGTTTGCGTCTGCCTGCAATGAATTTGGCCTAACCATCAGCCTCAAGAAAACGAACATCATGGGGCAGGATGTCAGAAATGCTCCATCCATCAATATTGGCGACCACGCTCTGGAAGTGGTTCAAGAGTTCACCTACCTAGGCTCAACTATCACCAGTAACCTGTCTCTAGATGCAGAAATCAACAAGCGCATGGGTAAGGCTTCCACTGCTATGTTCAGACTGGCCAAGAGAGTGTGGGAAAATGGCGCACTGACACGGAACACAAAAGTCCGAGTGTATCAGGCCTGTGTCCTCAGTACCTTGCTCTACGGCAGCGAGGCCTGGACAACGTATGCCAGCCAAGAGCGACGTCTCAATTCATTCCATCTTCGCTGCCTTCGGAGAATACTTGGCATCAGGTGGCAGGACTATATCTCCAACACAGAAGTCCTTGAAGCGGCCAACATCCCCAGCTTATACACACTACTGAGTCAGCGGCGCTTGAGATGGCTTGGCCATGTGAGCCGCATAGAAGATGGCAGGATCCCCAAAGACACATTGTACAGCGAGCTCGCCACTGGTATCAGACCCACCGGCCGTCCATGTCTCCGTTATAAAGACGTCTGCAAACGCGACATGAAATCGTGTGACATTGATCACAAGTCGTGGGAGTCAGTTGCCAGCATTCGCCAGAGCTGGCGGGCAGCCATAAAGACAGGGCTAAATTGTGGCGAGTCGAAGAGACTTAGTAGTTGGCAGGAAAAAAGACAGAGGCGCAAGGGGAGAGCCAACTGTGCAACAGCCCCAACAAACAAATTTCTCTGCAGCACCTGTGGAAGAGCCTGTCACTCCAGAATTGGCCTTTATAGCCACTCCAGGCGCTGCTTCACAAACCACTGACCACCTCCAGGCGCGTATCCATTGTCTCTCGAGATAAGGAGGCCCAAAAGAAAAGAAAAAAAAAGAAGAAATCAGGAATAAAAGAATGATAAGAGTTAGAACAGGGCCAATCAAGGATAGTAGTGGGAAGTTGTGTGCGGAATCAGAGGAGATAGGGGAAGCGTTAAATGAATATTTTTCGTCAGCATTTACAGTAGAGAAAGAAAATGTTGCCGAGGCGATTACTGAGATACAGCCTACTAGGCTAGATGGGATTGAGATTCACAAGGAGGAGGTGTTAGCAATTTTGGAAAGAGTGAAAATAGATAAGTCCCCTGGGCCAGATGGGATTTATCCTAGCATTCTCTGGGAAGCCAGGGAGGAGATTGCAGAGCCGTTGTTGTTGATCTTTATGTCGTCATTGTCGACAGGAGTAGTGCCGGAAGACTGGAGGATAGCAAATGTTGTCCCCTTGTTCAAGAAGGGGAGTGGAGACAGCCCTGGTAATTATAGACCTGTGAGCCTTACTTCGGTTGTGGGTAAAATGTTGGAAAAGGTTATAAGAGATAGGATTTCTTATCATCTTGAAAAGAATAAGTTCCTTTGCGATAGTCAGCACGGTTTTGTGAAAGGTAGGTCGTGCCTCACAAACCTTATTGAGTTTTTTGACAAGGTGACCAAACAGGTGGATGAGGGAAAAGCAGTGGATGTGGTGTATATGGATTTCAGTAAGGCGTTTGATAAGGTTCCCCACGGTAGGCGATTGCAGAAAATACAGAAGTATGGGATTGAAGGTGAATTAGTGCTTTGGATCAGAAATTGGCTAGCTGAAAGAAGACAGACGGTCGTGGTTGATGGCAAATGTTCATCCTGGAGTTTAGTTACTAGTGGTGTACCGCAAGGTTCTGTTTTGGGGCCACTGCTGTTTGTCATTTTTATAAATGACCTGGATGAGGGTGTAGAAGGGTGGGTTACTAAATTTGCGGATGACACGAAGGTCGGTGGAGTTGTGGATAGTGTCGAAGGGTGTTGTAGGGTACAGAGGGACATAGATAGGCTGCAGAGCTGGGCTGAGAGATGGCAAATGGAGTTTAATGCGGAGAAGTGTGAGGTGATTCACTTTGGAAGGTGTAACAGCAATGCAGAGTACTGGGCTAATGGGAAGATTCTTGGTAGTGTATATGAGCAGAGAGATCTTGGTGTCCAGGTACATAAATCCCTGAAAGTTGCTACCCAGGTTAATAGGGCTGTTAAGAAGGCATATGGTGTGTTAGCTTTTATTAGTAGGGGGATCGAGTTTCGGAGCCACGAGGTCATGATGCAGCTGTACAAAACTCTGGTGAGGCCGTACCTTGAGTATTGTTTGCAGTTCTGGTCACCGCATTATAGGAAGGATGTGGAAGCTTTAGAAAGGGTGCAGAGGAGATTTACTAGGATGTTGCCTGGTACGGAGGGAAGGTCTTACGAGGAAAGGCTGAGGGACTTGGGGTTGTTTTCGTTAGAGAGAAGGAGGAGGAGAGGTGACTTAATAGAGACATACAAGATAATCAGAGGGTTAGATAGGGTGGATAGTGAGAGTCTTTTTCCTAGGATGATGATGGCAAACACGAGGGGACATAGCTTTAAGTTGAGGGGTGAAAGATATAGGACAGATGTCAGAGGTAGTTTCTTTACACAGAGTGTAGTAGGGGCGTGGAACGCCCTGCCTGCAACAGTAGTAGACTCGCCAACTTTAAGGGCATTTAAGTGGTCATTGGATAGACATATGGATGAAAATGGAATAGTGTCGGTCAGATGGTTGGCGCAACATCGAGGGCCGATTGGCCTGTACTGCGCTGTAATGTTCTAATTCTAATTCTAATTTTAATCTTAAAGTCTTTTGCGAATTCCCTTTTTAAAGGTGGGTTTCTTTCCCTCTGTCTCTATCCCTGACCACACATTTCATCTCTTCATCTTCCACCCTGCAAAATCATATTATATGGAAGGCAGGAACTCTGTTGCCACTCCTACACCACTGTAAGATCTGATCTCGGGTCACAGATTAACAGAAAGGAAGTCGAAGGGTCACAAGCAAATTATTACAGGGAAACCATTGGAAAAAATTCGGAGGGACAGGAGTAATCTCCACGTGGAGAGGCAGGGATTAATCAGGAATAGTCAGCATGGCTTTGTCAAGGGGAGTTCGTGTCTAACTAAATTGATTGATTATTTTCGAGGCGGTGACTAGGGGTGTAAAGGAGGGTAAAGCAGTAGTCTATATGGACTTCAGTAAGGCTTTTGATGGGGTCCCGCATGGGAGATTTGTTAAGAAGGTAAGAGCCCATGGGATCCAGGGCAACTTGGCAAATTGGATCCAAAATTGGCTTAGCGGTGGGAGGCAGAGGGTGATGGTCAAGGGTTATTTTTGCAAGTGGAAGCCTGTGACCCGTGGTGTACTGCAGGGATCGGTGCTGGGACTCTTGCTGTTTGTAGTGTACATTAATGATTTCGACGTGAATATATGAGGACTGATCAGTAAGTTCGCAGCTGACACGAAAATTGGTGGTGTTGTAAATAGTGAGGAGGAAAGCCTTAGATTACAGGATGATATAGATGGGCTGGTAAGATGGGCAGAGGAGGGGCAAATGGAATTTAATCCTGAGAAGTGTGAGGTGATGCATTTTGGGAGGGCGAATAAGGCAAGGAAATATACAATGGATGGTAGGACCCCAGGAAGTACTGAAGGTCAGAGGGACCTTGGTGTACTTGTCCATTGATCACTGAAGGCAGCAGCACAGGTAGACAATGAGGACAGGAAGACGTATGGGACACTTGCCTTTATTAGCCGAGGCGTAGAACATAAGAGTAGGGAGGTTATGATGGAGCATAAAACTCCACTTAGGCCACAACTGGAGGACTGTGTATAGTTCTGGTTGCCGCACTATCGAAAGGATGTGATTGCAATGGAGAGGGTGCAGAATAGATTCACCAGGATGTTGCCTGGGCTGGAGCATTTCAGCTATGAAGAGCGACAGAAAAGGCTAGGGTTGTTTTCCTTAGAGCAGAAAAGGATGAGGGGTATCATGATTGAGCTATACAAAATAACGAGGGGCATTGATAGGTTAGATATGAAGAATCTTTTTTCCCTGAGCGGACGGGTCAATAACCAGGGGGAATCGATTTAAGGTCAGGGGCAGGAGGTTTAGAAGGGATTTGAGGAAAATAATTTTCACCCAGAGGGTGGTTGGAATCTGGAAGGCACTGCCTTAAGAGATGGTCCGGGCAGGAACCCTCACAGCATTTCAGAAGTATTTAGATGAGCCCTTGAATCGCCATGGCAAACAAGGCGACTTGTCAAGTGCTGGGAATTGGGATTAGAATAGTTCAGTGCTTGATGGCCGGCACAGACACAGTGGGCTGAAGGTCCTGTTTCTGTGCTCTATATCTCTATAATTCTATGCTCTTTGAGGAGTAACAGTTCAAATAGAGCACAACATCAGAAGAGACATTGTGTACATAGGACCTGTGGCAGGTGAGAACGGCTTTCAGCTATGGATCAGATGTTGGAAGCTATTATTAAAGACGTTAGAAAGACGTTAAAGCACGTCGAAAAAATCAAGGTGATCAGGGAGAGTCAACATGGTTTTGTGAAAGGGAAATCATGTTTAACCAATATACTGGAGTTCTTTGAAGAAGTAACATGTACTGTGGATAAAGGGGAACTGGTGGATTTACAGTACTTAGATTTACAGACCACATCAAACGTCATTGTGGAAAATAAAAGCTCATCGTGTAGGGGGTAACATAATTGGCATGGATAGAGGATAGGCTAGCTAACAGGAAACAGAGTAGGCATAAATGGGTTATTTTCTCGTTGGCAAGCTGCAACGAGTGGTGTGCCACCGCGATCAGTGCTGGGGCCTCAACTTTTTACAATTGATATAAATGATTTTGATGAATGGACCGAAGGTATGCTTGCGAAATTTGCTAATGACTCCAAGATTGGTAAGAAGATAAGTTCTCAAGAGGACATAAGGAGGTTACAAAGGGATATAGATAGGTTAAATGAGTGGTCAAAGAACTGGCAAATGGAGTATAATGTGAGAAAAGGTCAAACTGTCCATTTTGGCTGGAGGACCCGACTGTTACCTCGAGACTTAACTATTCCAACACACTCCTGGCTGCTCTCCCACATTCTATTCTCTGTAAACTTGTGGTCATTCAAAACTCTGCTGTCACCTTCTAATTTACACTAAATTCTGTTCACCCAACATTAGGGATTAGGGAACCATGGATGACAGGTGAAATTGTGAGACTAGCTAAGAGGAAAAAGGAAGCATACATAAGGTGTAGGCGGCTGATGAAAGACGAAGCTTTGAAAGAATATCGGGAATGTAGGACCAATCTGAAACGAGGAAACAAGAGGGCTAAAAGGGGTCATGAAATATATTTAGCAAACAGGGTTAAGGAAAATCCCAAAGCCTTTTATTCATATATAAGGAGAAAGAGGGTAACTAGAGAAAGGATTGGCCCACTAAAGGACAAAGGAGGAATGTTATGCTTGGACTCAGCGAAAATGGGTGAGATTCTAAACGAGTACTTTGCATCGGTATTCACCGAGGAGAGGGACATGACGGATGTTGAGGTTAGGAACAGATGTTTGATTACTCTCGGTCAAGTCGGCATAAGGAGGGAGGAAGTGTTGGGTATTCTAAAAGGCATTAAGGTGGACAAGTCCCCAGGTCCGGATGGGATCTATCCCAGGTTACTGAGGGAAGCGAGAGAGGAAATAGCTGGGGCCTTAACAGATATCTTTGCAGCATCCTTAAACACGGGTGAGGTCCCGGATGACTGGAGAATTGCTAATGTTGTCCCCTTGTTTAAGAAGGATAGCAGGGATAATCCAGGTAATTATAGACCGGTGAGCCTGACGTCAGTGGTAGGGAAGCTGCTGGAGAAGATACTGAGGGATAGGATCTATTCCCATTTGGAAGAAAATGGGCTTATCAGTGATAGGCAACATGGTTTTGTGCAGGGAAGGTCATGTCTTACCAACTTAATAGAATTATTTGAGGAAGTGACAAAGTTGATTGATGAGGGAAGGGCTGTCGATGTCATATACATGGACTTCAGTAAGGCGTTTGATAAGGTTCCCCATGGCAGGCTGATGGAGAAAGTGAAGGCGCATGGGGTCCAAGGTGTACTAGCTAGATGGATAAAGAACTGGCTGGGCAACAGGAGACAGAGAGTAGCAGTAGAGGGGAGTTTCTCAAAATGGAGACGTGTGACCAGTGGTGTTCCACAGGGATCCGTGCTGGGACCACTGTTGTTTGTGATATACATTAATGATTTGGAGGAAAGTATAGGTGGACTGATTAGCAAGTTTGCAGACGACACTAAGATTGGTGGAGTAGCAGATAGTGAAGGGGACTGTCAGAGAATACAGCAGAATATAGATAGATTGGAGAGTTGGGCAGAGAAATGGCAGATGGAGTTCAATCAGGGAAAATGCGAGGTGATGCATTTTGGAAGATCCAATTCAAGAGTGAACTATACAGTAAATGGAAAAGTCCTGGGGAAAATTGATGGCCAGAGAGATTTGGGTGTTCATATCCACTGTTCCCTGAAGGTGGCAACGCAGGTAAATAGAGTGGTCAAGAAGGCATACGGCATGCTTTCCTTCATCGGACGGGGTATTGAGTACAAGAGTTGGCATGTCATGTTACAGTTGTATAGGACTTTGGTTCGGCCACATTTGGAATACTGCGTGCAGTTCTGGTCGCCACATTACCAAAAGGATGTGGATGCTTTGGAGAGGGTGCAGAGGAGGTTGACCAGGATGTTGCCTGGTATGGAGGGCACTAGCTATGAAGAGAGATTGAGTAGATTAGGATTATTTTCATTAGAAACACGGAGGTTGAGGGGGGACCTGATTGAGGTGTACAAAATCATGAGAGGTATAGACAGGGTGGATAGCAAGAAGCTTTTTCCCAGAGTGGGGAATTCAATTACTAGAGGACACGAGTTCAAAGTGAAAGGGGAAAAGTTTAGGGGGGATATGCGTGGAACGTTCTTTACGCAGAGGGTGGTAGGTGCCTGGAATGCGTTGCCAGCGGAGGTGGTAGATGCGGGCACGATGGCGTATTTTAAGATGTATCTAGACAGATACATGAATGGGCAGGAAGAAAAGAGATACAGACCCTTAGAAAATAGGCGACATGTTTAGATAGAGGATCTGGATCGGCGCCGGCTTGGAGGGCCGAAGGGCCTGTTCCTGTGCTGTAATTTTCTTTGTTCTTTGTTCTATCCCTGTGCTCACTGATCTACATTGGCTCTTGGTCCAGTAACACCTCAAGTTTAATATTCTCACTCGTATGATCAATTCCCTCATGTCCTCACCCCTCTGATTATCCCAATCCCCTGTTCATTTCCAATATTCCTGAAGCTTGTTCATCTTAAAGTATTTTTCTAATTTCCTTTTTGAAGTGAGTTTATTTCCCTCTGTCTCTATCCCTGACCACAAATTTCATCTCTCCAGCTCCACTGGTGCTGTGGAAGTTTGGATCCATAAAATGGTGTGAGCTGCACTGCCGGTCACATCCAGTACATTCTACAGGACACACAGGCTGGCCGGGGTGCTGGAGTGGGTGCAATGTGTGTGTGCCTGTCGAGTGAGGAAGGTCTGAATATGGTGTCAGTCAGCCATTCCGGCAGCTTTGATGTACGACTTTGAAACTTGGTCTTTGCATGTCCACTGACCGTCTGTGTCAGTCACTCTCAGCTGAACATACATTCAGCAGCACGAGGAACCCCCTCTAGTGTTATTTAAATAGACCGGGTATCCATCATACAGGTGTAAGGCTTTTTACTGACTTCTGCCATTGTAAATTTAGTGGAGGTGCTGTGGATGGTTTTCCGGAGGTTGTGTTGTGAGCTGCTGCAGACATTCAGGGAGGACAGAGGATTTGTTGACCCAACTCTCGACAAGTTATAGGGACTGTAGTTACAGTGTCTCTGGGTCTGTAACATGACCAACAAATGGAGCAGAGGCTTCAGAGAGGGGAAGCTGTGCAAAGAGGGCGGAGGAGGGGGCTCTGCCCTACCCACCCCGGGTTTTCCAAGAGCAAAAAGAGCAGTGATCCAAATAACGAGCCCTGGAAAACACCCCTGTATACTCCCATTGAGTCTGAACAACAACCTTTCACCACTTCTCTCTGTTTACTGTTCCTTAGCCAATGTTATATCCACACAGTCACTGTCCCTTTAATCCTTAGGGTTCGGTTTTCCTAACCTGTCTATTGAATGTGATTTGATCAAACACCTTTTGAAAGTCCATATATATAACTTCAATCACACCACCCTCATGAACCCTCTCCATTGTTTTATCAAAGAACTCCATCAAGTTTACCTCACCACCACCTCTCTCCACTCCTCCACTGTTGTTAAATTATCAGACTGCTTATCCGACATCCAGTACTGGATGAGCAGAAATTTCCTCCAATTAAATATTGGGAAGACTGAAGCCCTTGTTTTCACTCCCCACTCCAACTCTGTTCCCTTGCTATTGATTCCATCCCTCTCCCTGTATCAGTCTGAGATTCAGACAGTTTGTTTGCAGCCTTAGTATCACACTTTAACCTCATTTTCAGGATATCATTACAACCGCCTACTTCCACCTCAGTAACAGCGCCCGACTTCACCCCTGTCTCAGCCCATCTGCTGCTGAAATTCATTCATGCCTTCCTTATCCCTAGAAATGACTACTCTAACACACTTTTCTCTGATTTCCCACCTGCTACTCTCTGTAAACTTAATGTCCTCCAGAACTCTGCTGCCATGTCCTAAATCGTGCCACGTCCCGTGCACATATCACTGACCGACTTTGACTCCTGATCAAGTAATCTCTTTATTTAAATTCTCAACTTATTTTTCCTCCATGACCTCGCCCCCGTCCTGTATATATCTGTGCTCCTCTAATTCCGGCCTCTTGTGCATCCCTGATTTTAACTGTTCCACCATTGGTGACCACACCTTCAGTTACCTCAGCTCCAAGCTCTGGAATACCCTCCTTACACCTCTCCGCCTCTCCATCCCGCCACCTCTCCACCACCCTTTCCTCTTTTAAGACACCTATTAAAACCTACATCTTTGACCACGCTTTTGGTCCTCTGACCTAATAATTTCTTATATCTCTCGGTGTCATGTTTTGTTTTATAAGGAAGCATCATGGGATGTTTTATTACATTAAAGACACTATATAAAATAAGTTGTTGTTGTCGTTTGACATACATGATTTTGAATTCGCATTTGCGTGCTGCTTCTCAAATGTTATCCCTTTTATGAGTAAGGAATACTTATATCCTGCTTGTGACCATTAGAAATTTCCAACCACCGACATTACACTGACTGGTCATTAATACAGGTTTTACCCCATCTCTCCTTTTTTAAACAGGGAGTAACATTTACAACCCTCCAGTTCTCTGTTATCACTCCCATAGCCAAGGACGATTGAAAGATTCTGTCCAGGGCCTCTGTTATTTCCACATTTCCTTTCCTCAGTAGCCTCATACATCCCATACAGACCAGGTAAATGTTCTACTTCTTTGAGGCACAAAAAGTGTTTGGATGGAAAGTGGTTAACAGAACCTGTTTGTTCAGTGACTGTAGTTAATGTCAGTCTCCATGGACCCTAATTGTGTCACTGGAGGTTTTCCATCTTCTATTAATAAGGGATTCCTTTCAAGGGATTGTGCCAGTGGATTATCAGCTTCATCACTTACAGGCATCAGCTGCACCAGAGAGAGGGAGAGGATAGATCGGAACCTGAGAACAATAGATTGGAATGTTACAAAAGTGGGCAGAGGATTATCATGGCCTCTTTTCATACTTTATACAGACGATTCGCTGTCTTTAACATCCCGGATCTATTACACACTGTTGAATATACAACATATTTACTATCCCATCCTTGCTATTGTTGGTGTCCCTGGTAAGTTTGTCAATACAGCTATTAATATTATAAACCATATTTAACTGCAATAATGTTCCTGGAATTTACTCTGCCCTCCTTACTGCTGTTGTTAGTCCTGTTGAATCTCTGTCTCCAGCTATTAGCTCCACAACCATTGCTAATAGTATTATAGTTCTTGTAATTTATTCTCATCTTTCCTGCTGTTACTGCCCTGGTAAGTCTTCATTTCCACAAATACGATCTGTAAACCCTGGTTCACTGAAATACTGTTCAAGTAATTTTTTTTTCTCTGAATCCCGAAACCAGTGTTATTGGTCTCCATAAGAAATCCTGTCCCCGATCTGTGAACTACATACTCCAAGTCCAATGTCTGAGACTGAACCAGACTGTTTGCAACCTCTGTGTTCTATTTAAACCTGAGCTGTGTTCATCTCCATATTCTCTCCTTCACAAACCCTGCCTACTACCACCTCTGTAATATCACCCATCTCCACCTCTGCCTCAGCCCATCTGCTGCACTAACCCTCATCTGTGCCTTTGCATAGTGTCAGTGGGAGTATCACATCACTCCCGGCACTAATAGGGATCAGCGGCTCTGGAGAGAGGAAGAGGATAGATTAGAATCAGAGAACAATAGATTGGAATGTTACAACAATGGGCAGGAGTTTCATCTGGGAGTTTAACTTTCTTTCTGCAGATTATGATCAGTTCTCATTAAACAGTCTGATCTATTACTCACTGAGGAATATTCAATACATTTACTACCCCTTCCTGGCTATTATTGGTGTCCCTAGTAAGTCTCTGTATCTAACTATTAATTCGATAAACCATGTTTAACTGCATTTCCATTCTTGTCATTTCCTCTGCCCTCCTTGCTGCTGTTGTTATTCCTGGCAAATATATGTCTCCAGGTATTAGCTCTATAAACCATTGCCAAGTGCATTAGAGTGCATGTAATTTACTCTCCGATCTTTGCTGCTGTTGCTGTCCCTGGAAAGTCTGTATTTCCCGCTATGACATCTGTAAAATTTGTTTCACTGAAATAATGTTCTTGCTACTTAAATTTGGGAACAGTGGAGTTTTCATTGGTCTCTATAAGAAATTCCATCCACTATCCATGAACCATGATCTCCTCATTGCCAAATATCTGAGGCTGAACCAGACAGTTTGTAACCTCTGTGTTCTATTTAAATCTGAGCTGAGTTCATCTCCATATTCTCACCAACCCTGCCGACTATCACCTCTGTACTAACACACATCTCCACCTCTGCCTCAGCCCATCTGCTGCATAAACACTCATCAGTGCCTTTGTTAAATACACACTTGACTATTCCAATTCTATTCTGGTCACCCTCCCAGTTATAAACCTGAATAATCCACAGCCCATCCATAACTATGCTGCCTGTATTCTAACTCACACCAAATCCCGATCACCCATCACCCTTGTGCTCACTGATCTACATTAGCTCCCGGTCTGGCAGCACCTTAATTTTAATATTCTCATTATTGTGCTTGGATCTCTCCATGGCCTCACCCCTCCAATTAATCCCATTCCCCTCTCCATTCCCATATTCCTACAACTCTTTTGCCTGAAAGTATTTTCTTCAATTACCTTTTAAAAGTAACTGTTTGAAAAGGCACTGTTTGAAAATTAGGGGTCGCCCTTTTCAGACAGAGATGAGGAGACTTTTCTTTTCCTCAGATGATTGTGTGATTTTGGAAATCTCTGCCTTAGAAGGTGGTGGAGGGGGGGGGGGGGGTCATTGTATATTTTTAACGCAGAGGGAGATAGATTTTTGTTAGGCAAGAGAATCCAAGTTTATCGGGGGTAGATGGGGGTGCGGAATTCGAAATGCAAACAGATCAGCCATGATCTTATTAGATGGTGGAGCAGGCTTGACGGGCTGAATGGCCTACTTCTGCCCCTAATTCATATGATCCTATAGTCGTTTTCTCTGTTTATCTACTCTGGCAATGATTTTCAGCTCTACAGCGCCACTGGGCCTAACGCCATGTAAGTTTGGATCCATAAAATAACACGAGCTGCTCTGCCAGTCACTTCAAGTGTTCCATGCTGGAGAGGGCTCGAGCCCCCGTTCACCAAGCATGTGCTGGCAGCGTGAGGAGGGGTCTGTATATCTCTTCTATCAGCCATTCCAGTAGCTGTGATGTACGTCTTTGAAACTTGGACTGTCCACGGAACGCCTGTGCTGGTCACTCTCAGCTGACCCTACATTCAGCAGCACGAGGAAGCCCCTCTCGTGTTATTTAAAAAGGACCAGGCATTCAACTTACAGGTGAGGGGTTTTTGGCTTCTGCTATTGTAATGTTAGTGGAGGTGCTGTGGATGGTTCTCTGGAGGTTGTGTTGTGTGCTGCTGCCGACATTCAGGGAGGACAGAGGATCTGGTGATGTAAATTTGGACAAGGTATGGGGAATGTAGTTACAGTGTCTCTGGGTCTGTAACAAATGGAGCAGAGGCTGCATAGAGGGCAAGCTCTGTAAAGTGGGAGGAAGAGGGGGCTCTGCCCTACGCACCTCCGGTTTTCCGAGAACACTTTTGCTACCTACACCTAACCCAGGAGCAGTGTGTGAGGTGACTCTGATTCAATAAGGAGGTGGTCACAGAGTTGTGTCACCTCCTGTAACACGACCTGGAGCCTCACACCAGGGTGAGGACGGAGCTGTCAGTGGCTGTTAAGGTCACAGTTTCATTGAACTTCTATGTATCCGGATCTTTCCAGGCAGGAGCAGGAGAAGTATCCAACATCGAGTCACAGAGACTGATAGAGCCATTTACGACATAGAAAGAGTCCATTCATCCCATCATGTACATGCTGGCTCTCCATGGAGCAATCCATTCAGTCCCACTCGCCCGCTCAATCCCTGGAGCAAATTCATTTCATTCAGGTGCCCACCAGCTTTCATTTGAAATCACTGATTGTCTCTGCTTCCAACACACTTGTGGGCAGTGAGTTCCAGATCATTAACACACGCTGCATAAAGAAAAATGTTCTTCCTCATATTCCTCCTGCATCTCTTGTCCAAAACATTCAATCCGTGCTCCTAGTCTTTCTTCCATCAGTTAATGGGAACACTTTTTCATTGTCTAAATTATCCAGACCTGTCATAATCTTGTAACCTAACCTTGGAACTAAAATCCACCATCCCTGGAACCATCCTGTTAAATCTCTTCAGCACCATTTCAAAGACCTTCACAATCTTTCTGAAGTGTGATGACCAGAATTGGACAAACTAGTCCAGCTGAGACCTAACCAGAGATTTTTAAACATTCATCATAACTTCTCTGCTTTTGAACTCGATACCTCTCTTTATGAAATATAAGATTATATGTATTTTACTAACCAATCTCTCAATATGTCCTGTCACCTTTAAAGATGGATATACATGCACCCACAGGTCTCTCTGTTCCTGCACACTGTTTAGAACTGTGTTATTAAGTCTATATTGCCTTCCTATCCTCTCTGTCAAAATGCCTCACCTCACACTTGTCTCACACCTTCATCTGCCACTTGTCTGCTCAATCTACTTAGTATCTATGTCCTGTCGCAGGTGGTTCTGAACATACTCACTGTTTGTCACAGCTCCAGGTTTGGTATCAGAGGCGGATTTTGAAATTCTACTCTGTATTCCAAGATCCAAGTCATTTATACACAGCAAAAATAAACAGTGGCCCGAGCACTGACCCTGGGGGAACACTCACTGTCTAACATCTTGCAGTCTGAAAAACTGCCATTTACTATGATACACTCTTATCTCTATGTAAACCTTTGTTTTTATCCAACTGGACACTGACCCTCCCATTCCATTTGACTCAATGTTGGTAATTAACCTTTTCTGTGGCACTTTATCAAACACATTGTTCAAACCAATCTAGACAACATCCATCACATTCCCTTCATCAACCTTCTCTGTTACATCATCAAAAGTGCAATTAGATTAGTCAAGCATGACTTTCCTTTTGTAAATCTATGCCGGCTATCCTGAATTAACTCAAACCTCTCAACATGCCTGCTGTTTTTTCCCTGATTATTGTTCTAAAACTTTTCCCACCACTGATGTTGGACTAACTGGCCTGTAGTTGTGAGGACTGTGTGTTGTCCATTGATGTATCCGCTACGTGAGAGAGGCCATCTATGTCGGGTGAAGTTAATACATAATTTTCTCCCTCAGCGGGGAGAAGCACGATAAGGGTATCCCTGGCTTTGTCAGGAGAGCCACATTCCTGATGGTCGAGTTGTCTCGACGGTGTCCCCATGTCAACGGGGAGAGGTACAGGAACTGACTAAAATCTCACTCCATTAATGTACAGTTGATGTGTGAGCATGCCCAGTACATCATGTTGGTGAATGTCCCACTATTCTGGCAGCAGCCACAATAACTTCATTCTGAAGCAGTCAGCCAGTCCCAACACATCGGCCTCCCATGCAGAACCAGAATGTGGCTCCACGGAGACAGATGTAACCACCCCGCCCTCTCCAGACACAGCTCATGTTTCTACAACCCCAAACTTCCTCCCACCGCCAACCAACCTCACAAAATTAATATGTGTATAACGTGAACAATGAAGTCACCAGGAACAAGGTGGAACAGACCACCAGTGTGATGAAGCAATGCTTCCACTGTCCGAACCGTGTGAGGTTGGTTGGCTGCTACCAGGATAGTGGACATTCACCAACATGATGTACTGGGCATGCTCACACACCAAGTGTACATTAATGGAGTGAGATTTTATTCAGTTCCTGTACCTTTCCCCGTTGACATGGGGACACCGTAGAGACACCTCGACCATCAGGAATGTGGCTCTCCTGACAAAGCCACGGGACCTCTTATCCTGCTTCTCCCCGCTGAGGGAGTAAATGATGTATTACCTTCACCCGACATAGATGGCCTCTCTCACCTTGTGGATACATCAATGGACAACACACAGTCCTCACAACTACAGGCCAGTTAGTCCAACATCAGTGGTGGGAAAAGATTTAGAACAATAATCAGGGGGAGCCCTCCAGTACACAATGGAGCAGGTGTCCAAGTTCATGGTGTTCTGCTGCACCCTTCATATCATCACCATCATGAGCACACAGGCATTGGCACCAGGAATCCGGAGGAAAACTCAGGAGGAGGAGCAGGAGGCAGGGAGAATATTTCCTGGATGCCTTTGACCCAGAAAGACCGTCAGAGAGTTTCTGCTTATATTCTGTTTCCCATAGGACAACTTCCCTTCCCCACCATGGATCCCCCATTCTCCACCATTACACCCATCTGAGACGCCCCATCACAGTGTCCCCGTGGTCACCATCCTGCAATAAAAAACACCAACAACAATCTTTTCATTAACATCTTTATCCAACAGCACATCCAATTATACAAACTAAACTGAACTATTCACCCTTGTGTATTCCCTTAGTGCCTGTCTTGTGGGTTCCCTCGACTTGCCTAGTGCTCCGATACAGTGTTTCTCCAGTGACTGCAGCATGGCTGGTGGAAGTCTGCTGACTTTCACTGGGGAGACTGCAGATGGCCTTGCAGGACGTCCTCGAGCAGCTCTGTGACTTGAGGACTCGGAATCTGACTGCACCACCTCGACATGGGCAGCAGCAGTCCGGGCTGGCTGATGGGTAACAGCAAGCACACTGGTGGAGTGACAGTGAATGGAGAACAAATACTGTCATCCTGAGAGAAGACAACAGGTTCCTGCTCCACGGAGACACTGTCATTCCCACGGGGCGACACCGCAGCAATCCTAGTAATCTACTGGATCACAGGTTGCAGGACTGCTGTGAGATCCTGCAAACCCCTTTGAACACTGTGATCCACAGCCATGATGGCAGCAGTCTGATCCTGCATGGCAGTAAGCATGGATCTCATGACCTCAGTCTGAGCTTCCACTGCAGCATTGAAACGTCATATAATTCTGGTCTCTTGAACATCCCGAGTTTAATTACTCTACCATTGGCGGCCGTGCCTTCAGCTGCCGAGGCCCTACGCTCTTCAAGAGAAGAGCAGAACTTCTTCAAGGTAGGCATTCCTGGAAGAGAAGTGACAGTGAATTAAATACTAAAATGAAAGCAAAATACTGCGGCTGCTGGAACTCTGCAATGAGAACAGAAATTGTCATAAATAGTCAGCAGGTCTGGCACCATCTGTGTAGAGAGAAACAGAGTTTACGTTTCAGCTCTGCCTTACATACCTCGTGTTTTCCAAGAGAAAAAAGAGCAGTGGTCCGAATACCGAGCCCTAGGGAACACCACTGTCTACTGTCATTGAGTCTGAACAACAACCTTTTACCACTTCTCTCTGTTTACTGTTCCTTAGTCAATGTTATAGCCACACTGTCACTGTCCCTTTAATCCATAGGGTTCAGTTTTCCTAACCATTCATCAGAACTGGTAAAGGTTAGAAATGTAACAATCTGTCATTTAAACTCTCCCCTTTCCGTCCCATCACAATCCTTCCTTCGTGTTCTTCTTCCCCCTTCCCCTCTTTCACTTGCTCAAAGACTGTTACATTTCGAACGTTTACCTGTTCAATTGACTATTTCCTATCATATGCCAATGACATTGTATTTCTGCCTTTACTTATTCAGAACTCTCTTAAAATTCCGCTTCCCCCGTCCCGCCCCGCCCCGCAACTCTTAGTGATGGCACACACACGTTTGATCGAGTGTAAACTCTCTCTGTCTCCAAATCCATTTGGGCAGGAATATTAAAAACCAAGAATGTTATCTGAATGGTGATGGATTGAAGAAATCTGAGATGCAGAGGGATATGCATATCCTGGTGCATGAATTGTATAAGGTTAGTCTGCAGGTTCAGCAAGTAATTAGGAAAGCTAATGGAATGTTATCATTTATTGCGAGCGGAATAGGACACAAAATTAGAGTGTTTATATTTCAGTTATACAGAGACCTCATCTGGAGTACTGTGTAAAGTATTGGTCTCCTTATTTAAGAAAGGATGTAAATGGGTTGGAAGCAGTTCAGAGAAGGCTTACTGGACGAATACCTAGAATGGGCGGGTTACCTTATGTTGAAAAGTTGGCCAGGCTCCTCTTATATCAGCTGGAGTTTACAAAAGTAAGAGGCGACAGGATTGAAGAATATAAGACTCTGAGTGTGGGACAGAGCAAGTGAGGGAGACAGAGAGAGAAACAGAGAGAGAGAGAGAGAGCTCAGCTCATCTGCTGCTGAAACCCTCATCCATGTCTATGTTACCTCAAGACTTGACTATTCTAACACACTCCTGGCTGGTCTCCCACATCCTACTCTCTGTAACCTTCTGATCATCCAAAACTCTGCTGCCATCTTCTAATTTACATTAAATTTTGTTCACCTAACATCCCCGTGCTCACTGACCTACATTGGCTCTTGGTCCAGTAACACCTCAATTTTAATATTCTCACTCATGTGATCAAATCCCTCATGTCCTCACCCCTCTAATTATCCCAATCCCCTGTCCATTACCAATATTCCTGAAACTTGTTTATCTTAAAGTCTTTTTCTAATTCCCTTTTTAAAGTGAGTTTATTTCCCTCTGTCTCGCTCCCTGATCACACATTTCATCTCTCCAGCTCCACTGGTGCTGTGGAAGTTTAGATCCATAAAATGGTATAAGCTGCACTGCCGGTCACATCCAGCACATTGTATAGGAAACCCAGGCTGGCCGGGGTGCTAGCGTGTGTGTAACGTGTGTGTGTCTGTAGTGTGAGGAAGGGACTGAATATGGTCTCAATCACCCACTCCAGCAGCTGTGATGTACATCTTTGAAACTTGGTCTTTGCATGTCCACTGACCGCCTGTGTTAGTCACTCTCAGCTGAACATACATTCAGGAGCACGAAGAACCCCCTCTAGTGTTATTTAAAGGACGAGGCATCCAACCTACAGGTGAGGGGCTTTTAACTTACTTCTGCAATTGTAAAGTTAGTCGAGGTGCTGTGGATGTTTTCTGGAGGTTGTGTTGTGAGCTGCTGCAGACATTCAGGGTCGACGGAGGATTTGGTGACCCAACTCTGGACGAGGTATGGGGACTGTAGTTACAGTGTCGCTGTGTCTATAACATGATCAACAAATGGAGCAGAGGCTGCAGAGAGGGGAAGCTCTGCAAAGAGCGAGGAGGAGAGGGCTCTGCCTTACATACCTCGTGTTTTCCAAGAGAAAAAAGAGCAGTGGTCCTAATACCGAGCCCCAGGGAACACCACTGTCCACTGTCATTGAGTCTGAACAGCAACCTTTCACCACTTCTCTCTGTTTACTGTTCCTTCGTCAATGTTATATCCACACTGTCACTGTCCCTTTAATCCATAGGGTTCAGTTTTCCTAACCTGTCCATTGAATGTCACTTAATGAAACACCTTTTGAATGTCCATATATATAACTTCAATCACACCACCCTCATCAACCCTCTCCATTGTTTTATCAAATAACTCCATCAAGTTTACCTCACCACCACCTCTCTCCACTCCTCCACTGTTGTTAAATTATCAGACTGCTTATCCGACATCCAGTACTGGATGAGCAGAAATTTCCTCCAATTAAATATTGGGAAGACTGAAGACATTGTTTTCACACCCCACGTCAACTCTGTTCCCTTGCTATTGATTCCATCCCTCTCCCTGGTAACAGTCTGAGATTCGGACAGTATGTTTACAACCTTGGTGGCACATTTGACCACAAAATGAGCTTGAACCTCATTTCAGGATATCATTACAACCGCCTATTTCCACCTCAGTAACATCGCCCGACTTCACCTCTGTCTCAGCCCATCTGCTGCTGAAACGTCATTCATGCCTTCGTCACCTCTAGATGTGATTATTCCAACTCACTCCTGGCTGATCTCCAACATTCTACTCTCTGTAAACTTGAGGTCATCCAAAACTCTGCTGCCCATGCCTTAGCTCACACCAAGTCCCGTTCATATCTCACTGACCGACATTGGCTCCCAGTCAAGCAATGTCTTGATTTTAAAATTCTCATCCTCGTTTTCAGATGCCGCCATGGTCTCTCCCCCACCCCACCCCCATATATCTGTAATCTCCTCCACCTCCACAACCCACTGCGAGACATGTGCTCCTCTAATTTCAGCCTCTTGTGTAGCACTGATTTTAATCCCTACACCACTGGCGCCCGGGCTTTCAGCTGCCAAGGCCCAAAGTTCTGGAATATCCTCACGGCACAGTTTTCTTTTTTCATTCTTTCATGCGATGTGGGTGTCACTGACAAGACCAGCATTTGTTGCCCATCCCCAATTGCCCTTGATAACTGAGTGGTTTGCTGGACATTTCAGAAGTCAGTTTAGAGTCAACCACATCGTTGTGGGTCTGGAGTCACATGGAGGCCAGACCATATAAGGATGGCAGATTTCCATTGCAAAAGAACATCAATAATCCAGGCTGTTTTTTTTTTAACGATGATCAATGATAGTTTCATGGCACCATTGCTGAGAATAGCTTTCAAATGCAGATTTGTATTAATTAATTGAATTTTATAACTTATTGAAATTTAAATTGCACCAGTTGACACGGTGGGGTTTGAACCCATGTCCTCAGAGAATCAGCCTGAGCCTCAGTATTACAATTTTGGTAATATTACCACTCCGCTACGGTCACCACCTTTCTGTCTCGCTTTCCTCCTTTCAAGTACTCCTTAAAACCTATCTCTTTCTTCAAGCTGTTGTCCATCTGATCTAATATCTCCTGTTGTGTCTCAGTGTCATACTTTGCTTCATAATGATCCTGTGAAGTACTTTGGGATGTTTTATAACATTAAAAGCACTAGATAAATATAAGTTGTTGTTGAGGTTTGCCACACATGCTTTGTCATCACCATATTCCTACTGCTGTCTATTTATTATTCCATGTTTTTCAAAGCAATGAATATATTTGTCCTGGGTTATGAAATTTCCCCATCAGTGACATTAAACTGTCTGGTCAGTAAATACAGTGTCTAACCCATCTCTCCTATTTTTCAAATAGGGTGTAACATTTACAACCCTCCAGCCCTCTGTCACAACTCCTATATCCAAGGAGGATTGAAAGATTCTGTCCAGTGCCTCCGCTATTCCCACCTTCCCTTCCCTCAGCATCTCTCAGACATCCCATCCAGACCAGATAAATGTTCTACTTTATTGTGGTACACACAGTGCTGGACTGAAAGGGGTTAACTGAACCTGTTTGTTCAGTGACTGGTATTAATGTCAGTCTCCACGGACCCTAATTGTTTCACTGGAGGGTTTCCATCTTCTAATAATATGGGAGTCATTTCAATGTATTATCACATAGTGTCAACAGGAGCATCAAACCCGGCAGTAAGAGGGACCAACAGCTCCAGACAGAGGGAGAGGATAGATCAGAATCTGAGAACAATAGATTGGAATGTTACAACAATGGATCAGAATCTGAGAACAATAGATTGGAATGTTACAACAATGGACAGGAGTTTCATCTGGTAATTTGACGATCTTTCCACATATTATGACTGGTTCTCATTAGACTATCGGATCGTTTTAGCTCTTCAGGTTATCCAATATATTTACTATCCCATCCTCGCTATTATTGGTGTTCCTGGTAAGACTCTTTATCCAGCTATTAATTCTATAAACCGTGTTTAACTGAATTACTGCCCCTGTCATTTTCTCATCCCTCTTTGCTGTTGTTGTTACTCCTGGTGAGTCTTTGATAAAGGCTGTAAACTCTACGAAGCATTGCTAATTTTGTTACTGGTCGTGTAATTTTCTCTCTTGGCGTTGCTTGTGTTTATGTTCCTGGTAAGACCCTGTATAGAGCTATCAGATTGTTGCTGTGCCTAATCTGCACTTACTCTTGAAGAATTCACAGAATCGGACTGGTGGAAGGTATATCAATGTTTATTCACACATTAAATCATCAGGTACAAGCACTCACTACTTGCATGTAATACTACCCCAAGACACGAGGTGATCAGTCTCAGAATGGCAGCTGCCTTTCTATTCTCTGAGTCCATAACTCAGGGAATTTTCTTGAGTGTTCTTCCTCGGGGTTCTCGTGCTGTCACCATTTTCAGCCATTGTCTACTGTGAGTCTAATCATACCTCATGCCAATAGAAACTCCTTTATCTGGTTTGTGCAGGGACACAGTCTGGTAGAATCTCTCTCTTGTTTCAGCCTGCTTTTCTGTATGGTCTACAATTCCTTGACCATCTGTTTGCTGTGCTCCTTCTAACCAGCCCCTCTATGTTTCAAAACGTTGTGTATTGTTGTGTGACGAGCCTCATTGTTTCAATTACGTTTTTATGTGTTTTTACTGAGTCTACACCCACCACCACACCACCCCCACCACCCCCGTCCCCCTCTGATCATGCAGGGCTATGCCCAAGGGATCACACTCTCATGTCTCTTTGGTAGTACACTTCTGCAATTATAATTTCATTGTTAACGCAAGATCATAAGCAGTGTAATGTTAAAGAAAGCACAATGTTAACATCGTTGTTACATAATTAATCACTTGTGCGAGCATAACGCAGTCGCAATTTAACTTTTAGAATACATTTGTCATTCATTAATTCATTTTAAGTATCTACCAATAGTTATACAACTACCCTCGTGTTACATAATTAACTGTCAATATTTTAATGGAGCAACTTCGAATACTGATTGCCTTTAAGGTAGCTGTCCAACCTGTGTTCATACATCCTCTCACATTCCTTAATCAATTTCTTAAATTTCCAAATTAAGTATGTCACATATATCACCATGACACCCGAAACGACTATCAGGACATGGGAGATATTTCTAAACCAGGGTGTATCTTCACGTTTGACCCCCAGTTCCATAAGTCTTCCCACCAGGTAGAATCATTTATCTCATCAATCTGAACTTGTATCATCTTCCACTGTTGTTCCAGATTGTAGTACACTACATCAATGGTTTCTCGTTGCTGCCTCTCTTGACCCAAACGTATGGGCAATGGCTGAATAGTATATTCATGTTCCCGAAGGTAATTTATCAAGTCGTCCTTAATACTTTCTGTAACAATTATCGTTTCTGTCTTTCTTTTATGTATGCCGACCAACTCCGTCTTCTCTACTCAAGTTGGTATTTGTGGGTTGACAAGCGACGTACTGTTGCTCACCAGACAAATCCGGTTATGTCCATACTGGTACTTCTTCATTGTGGTGGTTAAGCAATATCTCCCCTTTGCCTTATGGGCCACATGGGTTAACCTGATAATGCCTTCCTCGTTTCCATGGTGCAATTTACAGTGGTATTAAATCCACATTTTGATTCTGCTGTTTTATATGTATGTATATATATATATATATATATATATATAGAGTGAGGACATATGACCACCTGGTTTTCCAGACGACACTTAGACAAAGTTGTCCCAATTATCTCCTTTCCAATTTTCACAACATAGGTCAATATATCATAGTATTTTCTGTAATCCTCTCCTCGCTGCATCTACTATTCTCTGCAGTAATAGGACAGATGGAAAAGGTTTGCCATCTGCTGACACAAAACCTCTCGCTTCCCACAGAGGTAGGTACTCGGTTAAACTGTTACACACGTACATACTGTCAGAATTTATATCAATCAGTGGGGGAAACATGTGGTTGTGTCACCACAAAGTGACTGCAGCTCGTTCGGCACACTGCACACTTAAACTCGCCAGTAACTGTAAGGCAATGTCTTTAATAGGTTTTCCATTATGATCCTGTATATGTAATCCGCACTTTGCCTGCCTAATCCCATCCTCCACTGCAGATGAACCGTCAACAAAAATGTTGAGTGCTGGTTTGATTTCTGTTTTCTTCCGTTGGACACTCCCGCCCCGCACTGATTTTGACACAAAATGTCCCTTGACGGCCTTTTCTGTCAAAACCTGACACTCATGGGGTTCAGCCTGGTAGATTAAATTGTATGCCAAGCATGTCAAAGTATTTTCCTTTTTTACTGAAATATATCTACCTTGCAAGAGCAAGGCCCACCGAGCAATGTGATTCTGACTAACATTACCGTCCTTCAGTCATCCATCCAGTAACAACTGGAAGGGTGTGTGTTCAGTTAGGATAGTAACGGGGCTGAGGCTGACAATATAACATTACCGTCCTTCAGTCATCCATCCACTAACAACTGGAAGGGTGTGTGTTCAGTTAGGATAGTAACGGGGCTGAGGCTGACAATATAACATTACCGTCCTTCAGTCATCCATCCAGTAACAACTGGAAGGGTGTGTGTTCAGTTAGGATAGTAACAGGGCTGAGGCTGACAATATAACATTACCGTCCTTCAGTCATCCATCCAGTAACAACTGGAAGGGTGTGTGTTCAGTTAGGATAGTAACGGGGCTGAGGCTGACAATATAACATTACCGTCCTTCAGTCATCCATCCAGTAACAACTGGAAGGGTGTGTGTTCAGTTAGGATAGTAACGGGGCTGAGGCTGACAATATAACATTACCGTCCTTCAGTCATCCATCCAGTAACAACTGGAAGGGTGTGTGTTCAGTTAGGATAGTAACGGGGCTGAGGCTGACAATATAACATTACCGTCCTTCAGTCATCCATCCAGTAACAACTGGAAGGGTGTGTGTTCAGTTAGGATAGTAACAGGGCTGAGGCTGACAATATAACATTACCGTCCTTCAGTCATCCATCCAGTAACAACTGGAAGGGTGTGTGTTCAGTTAGGATAGTAACGGGGCTGAGGCTGACAATATAACATTACCGTCCTTCAGTCATCCATCCAGTAACAACTGGAAGGGTGTGTGTTCAGTTAGGATAGTAACAGGGCTGAGGCTGACAATATAACATTACCGTCCTTCAGTCATCCATCCAGTAACAACTGGAAGGGTGTGTGTTCAGTTAGGATAGTAACGGGGCTGAGGCTGACAATATAACATTACCGTCCTTCAGTCATCCATCCAGTAACAACTGGAAGGGTGTGTGTTCAGTTAGGATCGTAACGGGGCTGAGGCTGACAATATAACATTACCGTCCTTCAGTCATCCATCCAGTAACAACTGGAAGGGTGTGTGTTCAGTTAGGATAGTAACAGGGCTGAGGCTGACAATATAAGTAACATTTTGAATCACCCAGAAGACGGCCAGCAAATCTTTTTCACACATTGTGAAGGCCTTTTCTACTGATGTTAACAAGTGAGATGCGTATTCCACTCGGCAGAATCGGCCATGTTTCTTCTGAAGGAATACCGCTGATAAGGTGGTATCTGTGGTAGCGACATCGAGGGCAAAGGGTAGGGGTGGGTCCGGCACCTGCAACACCGGATCTATCGCCAACCACTGGTGGAATGTTGTCGGACCATCATGTAATCCCTGGGGGAGACACATCCAGGTGTACAGTTGTCCGGGAATGTAAACGCAAATTTATATTGACACTCTCGTGCCAGCGAGAGTCTGGATAAAACTCCATCTGCCATTTCTCCGCCCTAGTCTCCAACCGATCCATTTCCTGCTGTATCCTCTGACAATCCTCATCAGAATCCGCAACTCCACCAAGCTTTTTGCTGTCCACAAACTTACTGATCAGACCAGCTACATTTTCCTCCAAATCATTTATATGTACTACAAACAGCAAAGGTACCAGCACTGATCCCTGCGGAACACCACTATTTACAGCCCTCCATTCAGAAAAGCGCCCTTCCACTGATACCCTCTGTCTTCGATGACCGAGCCAGTTCTGTATCCATCTTGCCAGCTCACCTCTGATCGCGTGTGACTTCACCTTTTGCACCAGTCTGCCATGAGGGACCTTGTCAAAGGCTTTAAAGAGGTCTGTATGGACAACATCCACTGCCCTTCCTTTATCAATCATCTTCGTCACTTCCTCAAAAATCTCAATCAAGTTAGTAAGACACGACCTCCCCTTCACAAAACCATGCTGCCTCTCGCTACTAATAAGTTCATTTGTTTCCAAATGGAAGTAAATCCTGCCCCGAAGAATCCTCTCTAATAATTTCCCTGCCACTGACCAAAGGCTCACCGGCCTGTAATTTCCTGGATTATCCTTGCTATCCTTCTTTAACAAAGGAACAACATTTGCTATTCTCCAGTCCTCTGAGACATCACCTATCGTCAATGAGGATGCAAAGATTTCTGTCAAGGCCCCAGCTATTTCTTCCCTTGCCTCCCTCAGTATTCTGCATTAGATCCCATCAGGCCCTGGGGACTTATTTACCTTAATGCTTTGCAAGATGCCCGACACCTCCTCCTCTGTTCCCACAAACTTCAGAACTCTGTGGAGAACGAGAATGTAGCTCCTCGGAGAGAATCACTACCCTGTCTTTACATGGCTCATGATTCATCCCAAGGAATTCAAACCCCACCATCCATCGCCAACCAACCAGGATATTTCCAGAATATTTCCTGGATGCCTTCCACCTGGACAGGCTGCCGGCGATTGCCTGCTAAGATTCCGGTTGCCGTAGGACAACTTCACTTTCCCACCACGGATTCCCCATTCTCCACCATTGTCCCCATCTGAGATGCCCCATCACAGCATCCGCTTGGTCACCATCCTGCAATAAAAACCTGTTCATTAACATCTTTATCCAACAACACATCTAATTATGCAAACACAACGCAACTATTCACCCTTGTGGATTCCCTTAATGACTGTCTTGCGGGTTCCCTCGACTTTGCTAGGGATCCTACACAGTGTTTCCCCAGTGTCTGCAGCATGGCTGGTGGAAGGCTGCTGACTTTCACTGGGGAGACTGCATATGGCCTTGCAGGACGTCCTCGAGCAGCTCTGGGCTTTGAGGGCTCGGATTCGGACTGGAACACCTCGACATGGGCAGCAGCAGCCTGAGCTGCTGTTACCCATCAGCCAGCTTTTTTGTGACCTCGCCCTCCGGTGATCTGACACATGAGCTATCCTTTCCCCCTGGCCTGGCTGCAGTTCACTCGTGCTCGGTGACTCACCACGTGCAGATTCCGACTCTATGCCAACTTCTAAGGTACACAAAGCGAAAGTATTTGATCTGGTGACTATGAGTTTCAGACCAAGTGATGGAGCTTCAACATCAGTGCTGTGCTGCTTCTCTCTCTCTCTGTCACCTGGAGCTGCTGTTACTGGGAAGCTGGCATTTTTGGGTTATCATTGGAAAGTATAAAATCAGAAGGGGAGGGTTGTGGTGAGGGATTGGGAATGGGATGGAAAGCAGGAGGTCCATGGTCCCACCATCTGCAGCTTGTACATCTTCCCAGACAGTAGGATGAGGAGGAGGTGGGAGTTAAGAAGGAACATAAGGCAGCAACATAACATCATCCTGAATGCTCTCGGTGATGCCGCATGCTCCGGGCTCTGTCACAGCCGGTCCCATGATGTGGAGAATCATCAGGCTCAGGGGATGAAGGTATGCCTAGTCCCCACCGGATCACTGCTGTTCCCTGTGTTTATGAGCCACCTTGTCCTGTAAGATAGAGGACAGAATGTCACTAATTGTGTTGCACTGTGTTTGGGTGATGTGCCTGCCATAGCTGAATAGCTGGAGGCATGTGGAGGCAGGGAGAGGTGGATGTGAGGCTGGTATCAGTACAAGGTGTGTGAGGGTGAGATGGAGTATGTGAATGTTAGGTGTGGGTCCTGAGTGTTAGGGACAGCTGATGGGTGAGTGATGGGGGTGTGGTTCATTGAGCAGTGTGAGAGGTTACTGGTGTTGAGGGCAGGAGATGTCATGTGGAGATGAATTCACTGACATTGACCACCCGTTTGAGTTCATTTAACTTCTTCTGGCTCTTCTGCCAGGTCCTCGGGGCCAGACTTCTTGCACTGACCTCCCTGGCCACCTGCTCCTATTCACTTCGATGTGCATTTCTTGAGGGTCTGCACCCCACCCCATGAGAACATGGCCTGTCTACGCCTTTCACCCTCCATGACTAAGGCGTCCAGCACCACATCCGTGAACCGCAGAACCCTCTCTCTGTCCTAGTATTCCATTTACCTTGTCTCTAATTGCGGCATTTCACAGTCAGCAGCAGCCTCCTGTGATTCAGTGCCACCTCCCTTTAAGAGGAACAGACTGTCTTTAAGAGCTGTATCCTGGATGAAACACGAGCCAGCCTCACACAACCTTAGGCCCCAGCAGACAGACAGCACCGCGTGTCACCCTAGGCGGTACATAGAATTCGTAGAAATGAGAAGGCAGCAGGAAGTTTGTGTGTCACCTGCCTCAACATGAATAGGCAAGGGCAGATCACGAATTACAATCCCTACACCCGAAAAGCGAAGCAAACCCTATTTTCTCGCTATATCTATCTTCCTTTCCCACTTACGCATGTCCTCACTCGCTCTCTACACTCTCTGTCTATTTCTCATAGAATCAGAGATTGATGCAGTACAAAAGGAGGCTATTCTGCCCATTGTCTCAGTTCTGTCTCTTGGAATGAGCTACTTAATGAATTCCACCACCAACATCCACCCCCCCCCCAACTTTCCGCAGTCTCCTTTTTTCCTTTTCAAGTATTTGCTAAATTCTCTTTTGAAAGATATTATTGAATCTGCTTCCACCATGTTTTCAGGCAGTGAATTCCAGATCCCAACAACTCGCTGTGTAAGAAAATTCTCCTCATTTCACCTCTGGTTCTTTATCAATTACCTTCAATCTGTGTCTTCTTAATACTGAACTTCCTGACACTGGAAACAGTTTCACATTAATTACCCTATCAAAACCCTTAATGATTTTGAATTATATATTAAATCACCCCTTCCCATTCATTGCTCCAAAGAGCACAATCCCAGCTTTTCCAATCTCTCCACATAACTGAATTCCCAGATCCCTGGTACCATTCTAGTAAATCACCTCTGTATCTTCGCTAAGTCCTTGACATCCTTATCAAAGTGTGGTGACCAGAATTGGACATAATCCTCCAGCTGGGACCTAACCAATGATGTACAAACATCAGCATTTCCTCATGAGTTTTATTACTCTGTGCCTCTCTCTCTGACACCAAGGACACTACATGTTACCATCAAAGATCTGTGTGTGTCCGCCGCAGGTCTCTCTAATCCTGCACCCGCTTTATAATGGTACCATTTATTTTATATTGTTTCTCCTCATACTTCCTACCCATGTCTCACTTCACACTTCACTGTGTTAAATTACATCTGTCATGTTCCTGTCCATTACACCAGTCAGTCTCTGTCCTCCTGAAGTTTGTTACTATCCTTCTCACTGTTTATTAACATTTCTGAGTTTCCACCCATCACAAAACCTTGACATTATCCCCTCCGTACACAAGCCCATTGTATTAACATACTGCAACAGTGATCCCAACAGTGACCCTCGGGATAATAAAAGCAAAATACTGAGGATGATGGAAATCTGAAATAAGTACAAGGAATGCTGGAAATACACAGCAGGTCTGGGAGCATCTGTGGAGAGAGAAGCAGAGTTAATGTTTCAGGCCAGTGACCCTTCTTCAGAACAGGGGAACGCCATTGTATACTTCCCTCCAGACTGAACAATAAATATTCTCCACTACTCTCTGCTTTCTGCTTCGCATCTCGATCAGATCTGCTTTTACATTTCCCTGCTTTAAGTTGAACCATCCCAGCTACATAACTGTAATCCCTCATCCCTGGAAAAATTCCAGTAAAACTCTTTTATCCCCTCTCCAATGGGCTCATGTCCTTCCTAAAATGTGGTTCCCTGTATTGGACACAATGCTCCAGGTGGAGCCGATCTAGTCTTTTCTATAGGTGTAACAGAACATCCTGACTATTCGACTCTGTGTCTCTATTAATAAAACCTAGGAATCTATTTTCTTTGTTAACTGTTTGTTAACCTGTCCAGCTCACTTCAAAGATTGCACACAAACACCCCAGGTCTCTCTGTTATTCTCACCACCTTTAAAGTTGTGTTATCTCTCCTCATTCATCCACCTGCAGTTCGCTATCACCTTCTCAAAGGCTATTAGGGGTGGGTGATAACTGCTGGCCCAGCCAGCGACACCCACAACCCATGAATAAATAATATTGTAAAATCTTTCCACAATGTATCACTTCACACATCTGCCAGGCCAATTAAATATTAGGAAAACTAAAGCCAGTGTTTTCAAACCCCACATCAAACATTTCTTAGCTACAGACTCCATCCCTCTCCTTGACAACTGTCTGAGACTAAAGCAAAGTGTTTACAACCTGGTGTCATAGTTGCTCCTGCGATGAGCTTCCTACCAAATATTCACGCTATCAATAAAACTGCCTATTTCCACCCCCTTAACATAGTACGACTTCATCCCTGTCTCAGCTCCTCTGCTGGTGAAACACTCTCCCTTGCCTGTGTTACCTGTAGACTTGACTATTCCAACACACTCCTGGCTGGTCTCCCACATTCTACTCTCTGTAAACCTGAGGTGATGAAAAACACTGCTGCCCATGTCCTAACTCACACCAAGTCCTGTTCACCCATCACTCCCTGAACTCACTGACCGACATTGGATCCTGGTCAGCAACACATCAATTTAAAAACTCTCAGCCTTCTTTTCAAATGCTTCAACAGAGTTGCTTGCTAGGCCCTCACAGAGTGCAGTTAAGAGTCAATAACATTGCTGTGAGTCTAGAGTCATATGTGGGCTAGACCAGGAAAGGACGGCAGATTTCTTTCCCTAAAGGACATTAGTGAATCAGATGGTGTTTAACAGAAAACGATGATAGTTTCATGGCTCCATGAGTGAGACTAGCTTTCTATTCCAGATTTTAACACACTCCTGGCTTGTCTCACACATTCTACTCTCTGTAAACTTGAGGTCATCCAAACTCTGCTGCTCTTGTGTAAACTCACACCAAGTCCCGTTCCCCGATCACTGACATACATCGGCTGCCAGTTAAGCAATGTCTTGATTTTAAAATTCTCAACCGTGTTTGCAACTCCCTCGATGTCCTCACACCTCCTTATCTATGTAATATTCGCCAGCCCCACAACCCTCCAAGACATCTGCACTCCTCCAATCCTGGTCTCTTGTGTCTGCTTGATTTTCATCATTGCTCCACTGCCAGCCAGGTCTTCAGCTGCCTAGACCCAAAGCTCTGGAATTCCCGAACTACACCTCTTTTATTTTATTCGTGTGTGGGATATGTGCATCGCTGGCAAGGCCAGCATTTGTTCCCATCCCTAATTGCCCTTGACAAATGAGTGACTTGCTCGGACATTTCACCAGGCAGTTAAGGGTTAACCACATTGTTGAGGGTCTGGAGTCACATGGAGGCCAGATCAGGTAAGGACAGCAGATTTCCTTCCCGACAGGACATTAGTAAATCAGATCGGTTTTTACAACAATCGATGATAGATTCATGGCACCATGACTGAGACTAAATTTCATTTCCAGACATTTATTAATGAATTGAAATTATTAATTGATTTAATTTTAATTCCCACCAACTGCCATGTGGGAATTGAACCCATGGCATTAGCCTGAACCTCTGGTTTTCTAGTTCAGTGACATTACCGCTATACCACTGTCACTGCCTCTCTGCCTCACTTTCCTCCCTTAAGACACTACTTAATACCTCCTGCTTTGACCAAGAAATGTAAGCTGTTGTTGTTGGGCTTTGCCAGATATGATTTGTCATTACCATATCCCTGCTGCCGTCCATTTATTGTCCCGTGTTTTTTTTCCAAGCAACGAATGTTTTTGTCCTGGGCTGTGAAGTCTAGAAATTTCCCACCAGCGACGTTAGACTGACTGGTCAGTAATTACACCGTTTGCTCCATCTCTCCTTTTTTAAACCGAGTGTAACATTTACAACCCTCCCATCTCTGGCATCAAGCCCATATCCAAGGAGGATTGGAACATTCTGTCACTGCCTCTGCTATTTTCAACATTCCTTCTCTCAGCATCCCCCACACATCCCATTCAGACAGGGTAAATGGTCTACTTTATTGTGGCACAAGAAGAGTTGGACTGAAAGGGGTTAACTGAACCTGTTTGTTCAGTGATTGTAATTAATGTCAGTCACCATGGACCCTAATTGCGTCGCTGGAGGATTTCCCTCTTCTATTAATACAGGACTCCTTTCAATGTGTTATCCCATCGTGTCAACAACAGCATAATCCCGGCGCTATCGAGGATCAGCAGCCCCAGCGAGAGAGAGGATAGACCAGAATCTGAGAACAATAGATTGGAATGTTACAACAATGGGTCAGAATCTGAGAACAATAGATTGAAATGTGACAACAGTGGTTCAGAATCTGAGAATAATAGATTGAAATGTGACAACAATGGGTCAGAATCTGAGAACAATAGATTGGAATGTTACAACAATGGGTCAGAATCTGAGAACAATAGATTGAAATGTGACAACAGTGGGTCAGAATCTGAGAACAATGGATTGGAATGTTACAACAATGGGTCAGAATCTGAGAACAATAGATTGGAATGTTACAACAATGGGTCAGAATCTGAGAACAATAGATTGAAATGTGACAACAGTGGGTCAGAATCTGAGAACAATGGATTGGAATGTTACAACAATGGGTCAGAATCTGAGAACAATAGATTGGAATGTTACAACAATGGGTCAGAATCTGAGAACAATAGATTGGAAAGTTACAACAATGGGTCAGAACATGAGAAAAGTAGCTTGGGATGTTACTACAATGGGAAGCCGGAGTTTCTCCTATTGGTTTGGCCTTGTTACTGCAGATTATTTTTGGATAACATTAGATGATCGGATCTATTATGCACTGAAGATGATTCAAACGATTTATTATCCCATCCTCGCTATTATTGGTGTCCCTGGTGAGTCTCTGTATCCAACGTTTAGAATTATAAGCATATTTTACAGATTTAATGTTCTTGTCATGTCAATCTTGGGAAGTCTGAAGCCATTGTCTTCAGTCACTGCCAGAAACTCCATTCCCTATCCACTGTCTGCATTCCTCTCGCTGCCCAATGTCTGGGGCTGAAACAGACTGTTTGCGACCTCTGCATCCAGTTGACACTGAGCTGAGTTCATCTCCATATTCTCTCCATCACCAACCCTGCCTATCACCACCTCTGTAATATGTCCCGTCTCCACCTCTGCCTCAGCCCATCTACTGCATAAACCCTCATCTGTGCCTTTGTTAAATCCACACTTGACTATTACAATTCTATCCTGGTCACCTTCCAATTCTATCCTGGTCACCCTCCCAGTTATTAACCTTCATAAACCACAGCCCATCCAGAAATCTGCTGCCTGTGTTCTAACTCACACCAAATCCCGATCACCCATCACCCCTGTGCTCACTGATCTACATTGTCTTCCGGTCTGGCAACACCTTAATTTTAATATTCTCATTCTTGTCTTTGAATCTCTCCATGGCCTCACCACTCCAATTAGCCCTATACCCCTCTCGATTTCACATATTCTTGTAAATCTTATGCCTTTGAAACTTTTTTCAATTCCCTTTTGAAAGTGAATTTCTTTCCCCTCCCTAGCACCTCCGGCTGTGATTTTTACACTAAGGTGCCACTGGTGCCAATGTAACAAAAACCTGGATCTATAAAAACGATGTGAATGGAACCGCCAACCACTTCTCGTGTGGCCAGCACACTCCCCCATTCTGTGTAGGGGTCTAGCCTGGGTGCACTGTGCATTTGTTGTTAGTCTGAGGAGGGGTTTGGAGTAACGTCAATGTCCCTTTCTAGCAGCTAATATGTACATCTTTGAAACTTGGTCCGTGCATGTCCACTGATCACGTGTGTTAGTCACTCACAACTAAGCATACATTCAGCAGCACCAGGAATCCCCTCTAGTATTTTTAAAAGGACCAGGCTTCCTGGTCCTGAATATTGAGGGATATTTGACATTCAAGAAGAATAGGATGCTCGGTAAATGTGGAGGGGTGGCACTGTTAATCAAGGATGGTGTTGGGGCATAAGTTCGAGATGACCTCGGTTCAGGAGATCAGAAAGACGAATCGATTTGGGTGGAGGTGAGGAATACCAGGAGAAAGAAGTCCCTAGCAGGAGTGGTCTACAGACCTCCTAACAGTAATCACAATGTAGGACATCGTATACAAGAAGAAATATTGTTTACTTGTGATAGACGTACGGCAATAATCATGGGTGATCTTAATCTACATATAAACTGGAAAAATCAGATTGGGAACAGTAGCCCGGATGAAGAGTTCATAGAATGCTTTCGAGGTAGTTTCTTGGAACAGCACGTTCTGGAAACAACCAGAGATAAGGTTATATTAGACTTCGTATAATGTAATGTGACAGGATTAATTAATGACCTCAGAGTAAAGGCACCTCTCGGTAGCAGCGACCACATTATGACTGAATTTTACATCCAGTTTCAAAGAGAGAAGAGTGGATCTATGATCAGTATTTTAAACTTGAATAAGGGAAACTATTTGGGCATGAAAGTTGAGCTCGCTGAAGTGAACTGGGTTACTAGTGTTGGAGATAGATCAATAGAGAAGCAGTGGCAGACATTTAAGGGGATATTTCAGGAATACTCCATAATAAGTATATTCCTACTATCAGGTGGAGGACCCACCAGCGGTTTAGTAAGAAATTACGGAAAACATCACACTTAACGAAAAGGCAGATAATTGTGCAAAGATGAGTGGCAGTTCAGATGATTGGTCAGAATATAAAGAACAGCAGACAATGGCTAACGGGTTAATCAGGAGAAAGACATTCGAGTATGATAGGAAGCTAGCGAGAAATGTAAAAATGGATTGCAAGAGTTTCTCCGTGTATTTAAAAAGGAGAAGAGTATTTAAAAAGAGCGTTGGTCCTCTGGACAGTGAGAATGTGGAGTTAATAGTAGATAAAAAGGGAACAGCGGATGCAATGAACAAATATTTTGTTTCTGTCTTCACTATCGAGGATACAAGAAACATTCCAGTAGGAGCTGTAAATCAGGAGGTGGAAGGAAGAGAGAAACTTGGTGAAAATACCAAGCTTTACTGAGCAAACGTATGGAGTTGTGGGCTGAAAAGTCCCCGGGTCCTGATGGGCTTCATCCTAGAGTCTTAAAAGTGGTGGCTAATGAGGTAGTAGTCGTGTTGTTGTTAATTTTTCAAAGTTCACTAATTTTGGAAAGGTTCCATCAGACTGGAAAGTAATAAATATAACCCCTCTATTCAAGAAGAGGGGGATGCAGAAAGCAGGTAACTATAGGCCAGTTAGCTTGACAACTGTCGTGGGGAAGATGTTTGAATCGATCATTAAGGAGGCTTTCGCTGGGCACTTAGAAATACTCAAGGTAATCGCGAATAGACAGCATTGTTTTGTGAAAGGGAAGTCATCTTTAACCAATTTATTGGAGCTCTTTGAAGGAGTAACATGCGATATGGGTAAAGGGGAGCCCTTTGACATACTGCGCTTGGATTTCCAGAATGCATTAGACAATGTGCCACATAAAAGGTTATTGTGCAAAGTAGGAGCTCATGGTGTAGTGGGTAACATATTAGCTTGGATCAAAGTTTTATTGGCCGGTTGCTGAAAAGAGGGAGTATGCATGAATGGGTCCTTTTCAGATTGGCAGGACGTGACAAGTTGAGTCCATCATGGGTCTGTGCTGGGGCCTCAACATTTTACAATTTATATGAAAGACTTAGATGAGGGAAGCGATGGCATGTTAGCTAAATTTGCAGATGACTCAAAGATAGGTAGGAAAGTATGTTGTGAAGAGTACATAAGGAGGTTGTAGTCCAATATAGATAGGATGAGTGAGTGGGGAAAAAAATCTGTCAGATGGAGTATAATGTGGGAAAATGTGAAGTTTTTCACTTTGGCAGGAGGACTGCAAAATTCCGAGGTGCTGAGGGATCTAGGTTCTGTAGTGCATGAGTCACAAACTGTTAGTAGGTAGGTACAGCAAGTAACAAAGAAGGCTAATGGAATGCTCTCCTTTATTACAAGAGGAATTGAAAATAAAAGTCAGCATGTGATGCTTCAGTTATACAGGACATTGGTGAGACCACATCTCGAATACTGTCTGTAGTTTTGGTCTCCTTATTTAATGGAGGACGTGAATGCTTTGGAGGCGGTTCAGATGTGGTTTACCAGATTGATACCAGGAATGAGCAGGTTGTGTTCTGAGTAAAGGTTGGACGGACGGTCTTGTTTTCACTGGAATTTAGAATAGTGAGGGGAGATTTGACTGAAGTTTAAAAGAACCTGAAAGGCCTTGACATGGTGAATGAGGAATGGATGTTTCCTCTTGTGGGTGAGTCCAGTACTAGGGGGCACTGTTTCGAAATTAGGGGTCGCCGCTTTAGGACAGAGAGGAGGAGAACATTTTTCTCTAGAGGGTTGTGTGACTTTGGAATTCTCTGCCACAGAAGGTGGTGGAGACGGGGTCATTGAATATTTTTAAGGTGGAGATAGATAGATTCTTATCAGGCCAGGGAATGAAAGGTTATCAAGGTTAGATGGGAGTGTGGAATTCGAAACACAAACCGATCAGCTATGATCTGATTGAATGGCGGTGCAGACTCGAGGGGCCGAATGGCCTACGTCTGCTCCTAGTTCATATGCGTGTATTTTTTACTCAGCTTACATGTGATGTGCTTTTGACTTACTTCTGTTATTGTAAAGTTAGTGGACGTGCAGTGGATGGTTTTCTGGAGGTTGCGTTGTGAGTTTCTGCAGACATTCATGGAGGACAGAGGATTTGCTAACTGAACTCTGGACGAGTTATGGGGACTGTAGTTGCATGACCTACAAATGGAGCAGAGGCTAGAGAGGGGAAATTCTGTAAAGTGGGAGGAGGAGGGGGCTCTGCCCTACCCACCCCGGGTTCTCCAAGAGCAAACAGAGCAGTGGTCCCAATATCGAGCCCTGGGGAACACCACTGTATACTCACCTGGAGTCTGACCAACAACCTTTCACCATTTCTCTCTGTTGACTTTTCATTAGCCAATGTTATATCCACAATATCACTGTCCCTTTAATCCATAGGGTTCAGTTTTCCTAACCTGTCTATTGAATGTCATTTGATCAACCACCTTTTGAACATCCATATATATAACTTCAATCACACCACCCTCATCAGCCCTCTCCATTGTTTTATTAAAGAACTCCATCAAGTTTACCTCACCACCACCTCTCTCCACTCCTCCACTGTTGTTAAATTATCAGACTGTTTATCCGACATCCAGTACTGGATGAGCAGAAATTTCCTCCAATAAAATATTGGGAAGACTGAAACCATTGGGCTGGACTCTGTTGGGCTCCTGATGTAGGTCTCCATGGAGCCACACATCGGGATTGCTGGGCCTGATCTTTCCAGCTGTGCAGAGGCTCGTGGCTCCCCGCCCCCTCCCCCCAACCGCTCGGCAGTGGTACCCTCCTTTAAATATTTCAATAAACTTAATGTATATATTTCAGTCCAATTCCCTGTGATCTTACTGACAGCCCGGGATCTTCCATGCAGCGGCTGACACTCACACACCTTCATAATAAAAGCAAAATACTGCAGATGCTGGAAATCTGAAATAAAATCCAGAAATGCTGGAACCACTCAGCAGGTCTGGCAGCATCTGTGGAAAGAGAGGCAGAGTTGACGTTTCGGGTCAGTGACCCTTCTTCTCACACACCGTGGCTTTCCCTTCCAGGGAAAGCCAGCACCACAGTGGTGGGGAAGGGGGGAAAGTAGGATTTTTAGAGTACTGATGGGGTGGGGGGTGGTGGCTGGTGCTTGTGGTGGGCGTGGTCAACTCTGCATTAATAGTGTAGGGGAAGAAGGGGCAAACTCTACACTTTGGACAGTTGTTGGGTTGCGAGGGTACTCGGCAGTTTAAGTCTTTGGCGGGGCTGGTGGGAAGGCAACTATACAATGTACGTTTTTGGGGGGAAATGGGCAACATTTTATTTGCAGTGCACTGGCGGTGGTGTATGTACGGGGTTAAACTTTGCACTTTTTGTGGCAGGTCTGGTTGCCCTTTAAAAATGGCACCAGTGTCTGTACAGAGACAGCTGACAGCACCACTGTTGTCGCTCAGGCCGTCCCTGTTACGTGATTGGGGGTGGAGTGGGCGGCCCGTTCACTGTATTAAAATGAGACGTCGCCTGCTACATCACTGTGGCACAGCAGACACAATCTGCACATATGGGCTACCAATGTTTCGCACTCCGCTGGGGAGAATAAAATTCAGCCCCTTGTTTTTGCTTCCCGCTCCAATCTCCCTTCCCTAGCCAGCAATTCCTTCCTTCTTCCTAGTAACTGTCTGAGATTACTATAGTCTGTTCACAACCTTGGTGTCACATTGGACCACAAAATAGGCTTCTAACCTCATACTGGTGCCATCACCACATTCGCCTATTTCCATCTCTGTAACATCACCTGACTAAATCCCTGCCTCAGCTCATCTGCTGCTGAAACCCTCATTCAAGAAAAGAGGCGCTGCTGGATCTGGTACTTGGGAATGAGGTGGGCCAAGTGGATCAAGTACCAGTAGGGAAGCACTTAAAGGACAGTGGTCATTACATAGAACATAGAACATAGAACATTACAGCGCAGTACAGGCCCTTCAGCCTTCGATGTTGCGCCGACCTTTGAAACCGTCTGACCAACACTATTCCATTTTCATCCATATGTCTATCCAATGACCACTTAAATGCCCTTAAAGTTGGCGAGTCTACTACTGTTGCAGGCAGGGCGTTCCACACCCCTACTACTCTCTGTGTAAAGAAACTACCTCTGACATCTGTCCTATATCTATCACCCCTCAACTTAAAGCTATGTCCCCTCGTGTTTGCCATCACCATCCAAGGAAAAAGGCTCTCAATATCCACCCTATCCAACCCTCTGATTATCTTATATGTCTCTATTAAGTCACCTCTTCTCCTCCTTCTCTCTAACGAAAACAACCTCAAGTCCCTCAGCCTTTCCTCGGAAGACCTTCCCTCCATACCAGGCAACATCCTAGTCAATCTCCTCTGCACCTTTTCCAAAGCTTCCACATCCTTCCTATAATGCGGTGACCAGAACTGCACGCAATACTCCAGGTGCGGCCGCACCAGAGTTCTGTACAGCTGCAGCATGACCTCATGGCGCCTAAACTCGATCCCACTACGAATAAAAGCTAACACACCATATGCCTTCTTAACAGCTCTATTAACCTGGGTGGCAACTTTCAGGGATTTATGTACCTGGACACCAAGATCTCTCTGCTCATCTACACTACCAAGAATCTTCCCATTAGCCCAGTATTCTGCAATCCTGTTACTCCTTCCGAAGTGAATCACCTCACACTTTTCCGCATTAAACTCCATTTGCCATCTCTCAGCCCAGCTCTGCAGCCTATCTATGTCCCTCTGTAACCTACAACATCCTTCGGCACTATCCACAACTCCACCGACCTTAGTGTCATCCGCAAATTTACTAACCCACCCTTCTACACCCTCATCCAGGTCATTTATAAAAATGACAAACAGCAGTGGCCCCAAAACAGATCCTTGCGGTACACCACTAGTAACTAAACTCCAGGATGAACATTTGCCATCAACCACCACCCTCTGTCTTCTTTCAGCTAGCTAATTTCTGATCCAAAGCACTAATTCACCTTCAATCCCATACTTCTGTATTTTCTGCAATAGCCTACCGTGGGGAACTTTATCAAACGCCTTACTGAAATCCATATAGACCACATCCACGGCTTCACCCTCATCCACCTGTTTGGTCACCTTGTCAAAAAACTCAATAAGGTTTGTGAGGCACGACCTACCCTTCACAAAACCGTGCTGACTATCTCTAATGAACTTATTATTTTCAAGATGATAATAAATCCTATCTCTTATAACCTTTTCCAACATTTTACCCACAACCGAAGTAAGGCTCACAGGTCTGTAATTACCAGGGCTGTCTCTACTCCCCTTCTTGAACAAGGGGACAACATTTGCTAACCTCCAGTCTTCCGGCACTATTCCTGTCGACAATGACGACAGAAAAATCAAGGACAAAGGCTCTGCAATCTCCTCCCTGGCTTCCCAGAGAATCCTACGATAAATCCCATCTGGCCCAGGGGACTTATCTATTTTCGCACTTTCCAAAATTGCTAACACCTCCTCCTTGTGAACCTCAATCCCATCTAGCCTAGTAGGCTGTATCTCAGTATTTTCCTCGACAACATTTTCTTTCTCCATCATAAGGTTCAGGCTGACTACATAAAAGGACAAAGGGTAAGAATAATTAACTGAGGGAAGGCCAACTTCAGCTTCCCCAACTTCGGGGGAAAATAAATTGGAGTCAACGATTGGCAGGAAAACAACAGCTGAACAATGGGCTACCGTCAAAGAAGAGATAGTTTGGACTCAGTCAACGTATATTCCTTCGAAGGGGAAAGGTAGTGTATACAAATCCAGAGCTCCCTGAATTACAAAAGAGGTGAGTGACGTAGAGATTAAGATGAAGAAGAAAAAGTGTGCTTATGACAGACGCCAGGCAAACAATCCTACTCAGAACCAGGCAGAGCGGAAGCATAAAAGCAAGTAAGAGAAGTAAAATAGAATATGAGAAGAGTCTGGCGGCTAGAATTAAATGGAGTTCCTAAGTTTTCTATAGACGTATAAACAGGTAGCAAAAGGAGGAGTTGCACCAATTAGGGGCAACACAGAGGATTTGCACATGCATGCAGAGGGCATAGTTGAGGTATTAAATGAATACGTTGCATCTGCCTTTACCAAGTGTAACAAAAGTGATTCTTTTTTGTTAAAAAAAAATATTTCTGAAGGCATTTATGGTTCAGCTGAATAAATGTTAGACCGTTTTTTTTAAATTAAAAATTGAACCACCAAGAGGTCACTGAGAGGGAGCTGGAGTGGCAACAGAGTTACTGGTTATCACAAGGCTCGGATTGGAGATGAAGCCGAAACCCTGGTAGCGGGCAGAAAAGTGATAAGTTCTCCTTTGATTAGACAAGCCCCGTTGTCGCAGAGAACACCTGGGATGGACAGAAAAACTGACAAGCTTTCTGGTTGTCGGTCAGTGTGTGTGGTTTTACCTTCAGGAAGGAGATAACTTCAAGTCTGAAGAAAAAGTCAAGAAAGCAGAGAGGACCACAACCCAGCTCATTTTCCAGAAATTCCAGAACAGACCTTGTGAAGTCAACGGAGTTGAGTCATCTTGTTTCCTGTTTGAAGAAAGCCTGCTAAAAATAATTCTCAATGCGGCCTGAAGAGAACTGTTGTCTGGTAACCTGGATGTGTGTGCTCAGAAGTTAGACTGCATGCTGGTTTGGAACAACATAACTCATCTGCTGTTTCCTTCAAAATGGGCAACTAGTTAACCCAAATGCTTTTTGTTTGTAACAGAGCTCTGAGCGAAAAATCTTTTTTTTTAGATCTTGTTTTCGGTTAACCAGTGTATATGTCTGTGTTTGAGTTTTAAGGGACTAAGGTAAAAAAAAAGTAACTTTAAAATTTGGTTCTGGTTGAAAGGGACTTTGAAGTTTGGTTAAGGTGGGAAGGGGAAGTAAAAAATTAATTGTTGAATTTTTAAAAATTTGATCTGTGTGATATTGTTTTACTTCATTTCTAGTTGAGACTTTTTTATTCGATCCTGGGATGTAGGCATCACTGGCTAGGCCAGCATTTATTACCCATCTCTCCATAACCCTTGAGAAGGTGGTGGTGAACTGCCTTCTTGAATCGCTGCAGTCCATGGGAGGTAGGTTCACTCACAATTGTGTTAGGAATGGACTTCCAGGATTTTGAACCAGCGACAGTGAAGGAATGGCGATATAGTTCCAAGTCAGAATGGTGTATGACTTGGAGGGGAACTTGCAGGTGGTGATCTTCCCATGCATTTGCTCCCCTTGTCCTAGATGGTAGAGGTCGCGGGTTTGGAAGGTGCTGTCTAAGGTGCCTTGGTGCATTGCTGCAGTGCATCTTGTAGACGGTACACACTGCTGCCACTGTGCGTCGGTGGTGGAGGGAGTCAATGTATGTGGATGGTGTGCCAATCAAATAGGCTGCTTTGTCCTGGATGATGTCGAGCTTCTTGAGTGTTGTTGAAGCTGCAGCCATCCAGGCGAGTGCAGAGTACTCCATCACACTCTTGACTTGTGCCTTATAGATGGTGGATAGGCTTTGGGGAGTCAGGAGGTGAGTTACTCGCTGCAGGATTCCTGGTCTTACACCTGCTTCATTTATGATAAACTGTTAATTGTTTAGTTCAGTAAAGTGTGTTCTATTGTGATGAGAATAGTGTATCTGATGGACTGTTTCAGCAAGTGGGAAAATGAGAAACAAATGTTGTGACCTGTGGAGAAGCAGGACTGAATTAACAGTGCACACCTCTCGCCTCGGGTCATAACACAAGGAAGAAGGTACAACACAGGCAATGGCGAAAGAGCAGGTAATTAAGAAACAAGAAGGGTTTAAAATTGATAAAGTGGACATATTAGATAGGCTATCTAGAGGTAAAGTGAATAAAGCACCAGGGCCAATGAGGTGCATCCAAGGATTATGAGGGAAGTGAGGGTGGAAATCGCAGAGGCACTGGCCATAAATTCTCAATCTTCCTTAGACTTGGGGTGATGCTGGAGGACTGGAGAATTGCAAATCTTACATCCTTGTTCAAAAATGGGTGTAAAGATAATCCCAAGAACTCCAGGCCAGTCAATTTAACTGCAGTGGTGGGGAAACTTCTAGTAATAATAATTCGGGACAAATTAATAGTCACATGGACAAATTCGGGTTAAGTAAGGAAAACAGCATGGATTCCTGAAGGGTAAATACTATTTAACTAACAGCCTGGAGATTTTAGAAGGTAACAGAGAGGGTTGATGAAGGCAATGCTATTGATGTGGTGTATTGTATTTACAAAAGACATTTGATACTGTGCCACATAACAGACTTGTGAGAAAACTTATAGTTCATGAATGAAAAGGGACGGTAACAACATGGATACGGCTTTGGCTGAATGGCAGGAAAGAAAGAATTGTAGTTTGTGAATGCTTTTTGGGGGCTGGAGGAAAGGCTGGAGGTCCCCAGGGATCAGTGTTGGCACCCTTGATTTTCCTGATATATATTACAAGAGCGACGTCTCAATTCATTCCATCTTCGCTGCCTCCGGAGAATCCTTGGCATCAGGTGGCAGGACCATATCTCCAACTTCCTCGAGGCGCCCAATACCCCCAACATATACACCCTAATGAGTCAGCAGCGGTTGAAATGGCTTGGCCATGTGAGCCACATGGAAGATGGTAGGATCCCCAACGACGCATTGTACAGCGAGCTTGTCACTGGTATCAGACCCACCGGCCGTCCGTGTCGCCGCTTAAAAGACATCTGCAAACGCGAAATGAAGTCCTGTGACATTGACCACAAATTGTGGGAGTCAATTGCCAGTGATCCCTAGAGCTAGCAGATAGCTATAAAGGCGGGTCTGAAGAATGGCGAGTCGAAGAGACTTAACAGTCGGCAGGAAAAAAGACAGAAGCACAAGGAGAGAGCCAACCATGAAATAGCCTCGACAACCAATTTTATCTGCAGCGCCTGTGGAAGAGCCAATTCACTCTAGAATTGGCCTTTGTAGCCACTCCAGGTGCGGCTCCACAAACCACTGACCACCTCCAGGTGCTTACACATTTTCGCCCGAGACAAGGAGGCCAAAGAAGGTAACTGACCAAGACCATGGTGTTCAGGGCACAATTTCAGAGTTTGCAGATGATACGAAACGTGGAAGCATTGTGAACTGTGAGGAGGATGGTGTTGAATTTCAAAAGTACTTAGACAACTTGGTGGAAAGGGCAGGCAGGTGGTAGATGAATTTCAATGCAGAGAAATATGAAGTGATTCATTTTGGTCGGAAGAATATTGAGATAATGTAAAATAAAGGGCACCATTCTAAAGGAGCAGAGAGACCGAGGTGCACATGTGCATAAGTCATTGATATTGGCAGGAGAGGTTGAGAGAGCATTTAATATAGCATACAGTATCCTGGGCTTTATTAACAGGGACATTCAGTACAAGAGCAAGGAAGTTATGTTGAACTTATATAAAACACTGATTCAGCCTCAGCTGAAGTATTCTGTCCAATTCTGGGCACCACACTTTAGGAAGATTGTGAGGGCATTGGAGAGAGTACAGAAAAGATCCATGAGAATGCTTCCAGGCATGAGGAATTTCAGTTATGAAGATAGACAGGAGAAGTTAGGATCATTTTCCTTGGAGAAGAGAAGACTGAGAGGTGAGTTGATTTGATAGAGTTGTTCAAAACCATGAGGGGTCTGGACAGAGGAGATAGAAAGAAACTGTTTCCACTCGTGAAAAGAATCGAGAACGAGAGGGCACAGATTGAAATTAATGGGTAAGAGAGGCAGAAGTGACATGAGGCAATACTTTCTCACGCAAGGAATGGCTAAGGCTAAGGACTGGAATGTACTGCCTGAGAATGTGATGGAGACAGGTTCAATTGAAGCATTCAAAATGCAATTAGACTGTTATCTGGAAAGGAAGAATGTGCAGGGTTATGGGGAGAAGGCGGGGAATGGCACGAGGTTAATTGCTCTTTCGGAGAGCCGATGTGTACATGATAGACTGAATAGCCTCTTTCTGTGCTGTAACAATTATGTGATTCCCTGATTCATGCCTTTGTTACCTCTGTCCATAACTATTTCGACTCACTCCTGGCTGATCTCCCACATTCTACACTCTGTAAACTTGAGGTCATCCAAAACTCTGCTGCCCATGTCCCAGCTCACACCAAGTTTTCTTCCTCTATCACTGACCGACATTGGCTCCCAGTCAAGCAATGTCTTGATTTTAAAATTCTCATCCTCGTTTTCAATACCTCCATCGAACAAAGAACAAAGAACAAAGAAAATTACAGCACAGGAACAGGCCCTTCGGCCCTCCAAGCCTGCGCCGATCCAGATCCTCTATCTAAACATGTCGCCTATTTTCTAAGGGTCTGTATCTCTTTACTTCCTGCCCATTCATGTATCTGTCTAGATACATCTTAAAAGACGCTATCGTGCCCGCGTCTACCAGCTCCGCTGGCAACGTGTTCCAGGCACCCACCACCCTCTGCGTAAAGAACTTTCCACGCATATCCCCCCTAAACCTTTCCCCTCTCACTTTGAAGTCGTGACCCCTAGTAATTGAATCCCCCACTCTGGGAAAAAGCTTCTTGCCATCCACCCAGTCTATACCTCTCATGATTTTGTACACCTCAATCAGGTCCCCCCTCAACCTTCGTCTTTCTAATGAAAATAATCCTAATCTACTCAACCTCTCTTCATAGCTAGCGCCCTCCATACCAGGCAAAATCCTGGTGAACTCCTCTGCACCCTCTCCAAAGCTTCCACATCCTTTTGGTAATGTGGCGACCAGAACTGCACGCAGTCTTCCAAATGTGGCCGAACCAAAGTCTTATACAACTGTAACATGACCTGCCAACCCTTGTACTCAATACCCCGTCCGATGAAGGAAAGCATGCTGTATGCCTTCTTGACCACTCTATTGACCTGCGTTGCCACCTTCAGGGAACAATGGACCTGAACAGCCAAATCTCTCTGTACATCAATTTTCCCCAGGACTTTTCCATTTACTGTATAGTTCACTCTTGAATTGGATCTTACAAAATGCATCACCTCGCATTTGCCCTGATTGAACTCCATCTGCCATTTCTCTGCCCAACTCTCCAATCTATCGATATTCTGCTGTATTCTCTGACAGTCCCCTTCACGATCTGCTACTCCTCCAATCTTAGTGTCGTCTGCAAACTTGCTAATCAGACCACCTATACTTTCCTCCAAATCATTAATGTATATCACAAACAACAGTGGTCCCAGCACGGATCCCTGTGGAACACCACTAGTCACACGTCTCCATTTTGAGAAACTCCCTTCCACTGCTACTCTCTGTCTCCTGTTGCCCAGCCAGTTCTTTATCCATCTAGCTAGTACACCCTGGACCCCATGCGACTTCACTTTCTCCATCAGCCTACCATGGGGAACCTTATCAAACGCCTTACTGAAATCCATGTATATGACATCGACAGCCCTTCCCTCATCAATCAACTTTGACACTTCCTCAAAAAATTATATTAAGTTGAATGACCTTCCCTGCACAAAACCATGTTGCCTATCACTGATGAGCCCATTTTCTTCCAAATGGGAATAGATCCTATCCCTCAGTATCTTCTCCAGCAGCTTCCCTCCCACTTACGTCAGGCTCATCGGTCTATAATTACCTGGATTTTCCCTGCTACCCTTCTTAAACAAGTGGACAACATTAGCAATTCTCCAGACCTCCTGGACCTCACCCGTTTTTAAGGACGCTGCAAAGATATCTGTCAAGGCCCCAGCTATTTCCTCTCTCGCTTCCCTCTGTAACCTGGGATCGATCCCATCCGGACCTGGGGACCTGTCCACCTTAATGCCTTTTAGAATACCCAACACTTCCTCCCTCCTTATGCCGACTTGACCTAGGGTAATCAAACATCTGTCCCTAACCTGAACCTCCGTCATGTTCCTCTCCTCGGTGAATACCGATGCAAAGTACTCGTTTAGAATCTCACCCATTTTCTCTGACTCCACGCATAACTTTCCTCCTTTGTCCTTGAGTTAGCCAATCCTTTCTCTAGTTACCATCTTGCTCCTTATATATGCTCCCTATCTCTGTAATATCCTGCAGCTCCACAATCCGCCAAGATATCTGTGCATCTCTAATTCTGACCTCTTGTGCATCCCTGATTTTCATCACTCCACCACTAATATCTGCACCTTTAGCTAATGAGGCTCCAAGTTCTAGAATACCCTCCCTTCACCTCTCCGCTTCTCCAACTCGCTTTCATCCTTTAACACGCCTGTTAAAACCTACTTCTTTGGCCAAGCTTTAAACTAGTATCTCATTTCAGGGAAGCACCTTGGGACATTTCATTATGTTAAAGGCGCTGTATAAATATAAATTGTTGTTGAAGTTTGCCAAACATGATTTGTTATTACCAGACCCCTGCTGCTTCTTGTCTGTTATCGTATGTTTTTCAAAGAAACGAATATATTTCTCCTGGGTTGTGACCCCATGAAATTTCTCCAGTAGTGATGCGTGTCTGACTGCTCAGTAATTACAGGGTTTACTCTATCTCTCCTTTTCTAAACAGTGTGTAACAATTACAGTGCTCCAGTCCTCTGTCATCGCTCCCATATCCAAGGAGGATTGAAAGATTCTGGCCAGTGCCTCTACTATTTTCACCATTCCTTCCCTCAGTAATCCTCACGCATCCTGTCCAGAGTAAATTTTCTGCTTTATTGTGGTATGCAAGGTGTCGGAATGAAAGAGGTTAACGGAATCTATTTGCTCAGTGAATGTAATTAATGTCAGTCTCTATGGAACCTAATTATTTCACTGGAGGTGCTCCATCTTCTAATGGTAAGGGACTCTTTTCAATGTGTTTTCACATATTGTGAGTGGGAGCATAATCCCTGGCACTAATAGGGACCAGCGTCTCCAGAGAGAGGGGGAGGATAGATCAGAATCTGAGGACAATAGATTGGAATCTGACAACAATGGGTCAGAATCTGAGAACAATAGATTGTAATGTTACAAAAATGGGCAGGGGGTTATCCTGGGATCTTGACACTCTTTCTGCATACTATGATCGGCTACCACTAGCATCTAGCATCTATTACGCAGTGAACATTATTCAATACATTTACTATCTCATCCTTGCTATTGTTGGTGTTCCTGGTAAGTCTCTATATCCAGCTCTTCATTCTCTAAACCATGTTAAACTGCATTACTGTACTTCTCATTTACTCTGCCCTTGCTGATTTTGGTATCCCTCCAGCTATTATCTTTATATAACCATTGCTAACCGCATTATGGTTTGTGTAATTTAATCTCTCATCTTTGCTTCTGTTGTTGCCCTGGTAAGACTCTAGTTCCAGCCATGAGATATGTAAACCTTGCTTCACTGAAATACTGATTTGGAATTTATTTATTTTTTTGAAGACTGAAGGTAGTGTCATTGGTCTCCATAAGAAACTTCATACCCTATTTGTGAACCACTTACCTTTCACTGGCCAGTGTCTGAGACTGAACAAGACAGTCTACAACCTCTGTAGTAATTTAAACCAGAGCTGATTTCATCTCCATATTCCCTCCATCAACAAACATGCCGACTACCACCTCTGCAATAACTGCCGTCTCCACCTCGGCCTCAGCCCATCTGCTGCATAAACTCTCATCTGTGCCTTTGTTAAATCTACACGTGACTATTCCAGTTCTATCATGGTCACCTTCCCAGTTATAAACCTCCATAAACCACAGCCCAGCCTGCGGTGGTGTCTCAGTGAACATCAACGTCAGCTCGAGGAACAAAACCTCATTGTCTGATTAGGCATTCTACAGACTTCCAGACTGAACATTGAGTTCAATAATTTCAGATCAATACTGGCTCTTTTAATTATTTTGCTTTATCATTTTTTTTGCCATGTCCTGGCCTTAAACTGGATTTTTTTATGTTGCTGCTTTTGGATTGGGCTGTTCATTATTTTGTCATTTAACACCTTTGCTGCAATAACGCTTTGTCTTTCACCACACCACAAGCACACTCTCTTTGCCTTTGCCCCATGACCTCCTTGTCAGTTAATCTCTATGACCCTCTGTCCTTTCAACACCTCTTTTTTCTCTTTTGCCCCACCCTTGCTTTATTTCCTTAAAACCTGACCTTTCTAACCTTTGCCAATTCTGATGAAAGGTCACAGGCCTGAAGCGTTAACTCTGCTTCACTCTCCACAGATGCTTCCAGACCTGCTGAGTCTTTCCAGCACTTTTTGTTTTCATTTAAGACATGTAGTGGAGTTCCCCAGGGATCAATGTTGGGATCGTTTTTCTTCCTGACAAATATTAATGACATGGACCTTGGTGCACAGAGCATAATTTCAAAGTTTGCAGATGATGCAAAACTTGGAAGCATTGTGAACTGTGAGGAGGATAGTGTAGAAATTCAAACGGACATAGACAAGTTGGTGGAATGGAAAGACAGGTGGCAGATGAAGTTCAATGTGGAGAAATGTGATGTGATTCATTTCGATAGGAAGAACATGGAGAGGCAATATAGCATAAATTGTACAACTCTAAAGAATGTGCAGGAGCAGAGGGACCTGAGTGTATATGTGCATGGGTCATTGAAGTTGGCAGGAGAGGTTGAGAGTGGTTAATAAACCAGACAGTATCCTGCACTTTATTCACAGCAGCATGGAATGCAAAAGCAAAGAGGTTATTTTGAACTTGTGTGAGACACTAGTTCGGCCTCAGTTGCAGTATTACGTCTAGTTCTGGGCACCACACTTTAGGTAACGTGAAGACATTGGGGAGTGTACATAAACATTCACAAGAATGGTTCCAGAGATGAAGAATATCAGTAATGAAGAGAGACTGGAGAACTGGGAACATTTTCCTTAGAGAAGAGAAGGCTGAGAGGAGATTTGAAAAAAAGGTATTCACAATTATGAGGTGTCTGGACAGAGTGGATCGGAAAAACTCTCCCCACTCCTGAAAGGTTCCAAAACGAGAGGGCAAAGAATTAAAGTAATTGGTAAAAGAAGCAGAAGTAACATGAAGAAAACTTTTTCACACAGCGAGTGGTTAAGGTCTGGAATGCACTGCCTGAGAGTGTGGTGGAGGCAGATTCAATCGAGGTAAACAGGAGGAAATTGGATAGCTGTGTGAAAAGGAAAATTGTACAGAGTTACAGGGAGAAGGCAGGGAAGCGGTACTAGATGAATTGCTCTTTTGGACAGCCAGTGCAGACACGATGGACTGAATGGCCGCCTGTAACAATTCTGTGATTCTGTGACAGTTGACCACAAAATGAGCTTCCACCGTTATATTCGTGCCATCACTATCACCACCTATTTCCACTTCAATAACATCGCCTTATTTCACCCCTGTCTTAACTCATCCGCTGCTGAAGCTCTCAGTCATGCTTTCATTACCTGTAGACTGGACTATTCGAACTCATTCTCCCACATTCTACTATCTGTAAACTTGAGGTCATCTAAAACTCTGCTGCCTGTGCCTTAACTCACAGAAAGTCTCATTCCCCGATCACTGACCGACATCAGCTCACAGTCAAGCAATGTCTTGATTTTAAAATTCTCATTCTTGTTTTCCAATCCCTCCATTGCCTCACCCCTCACTAACTCTGGAATCCCCTCCAGCCCCACAAACCTCTGAGATATCTCTGCTCCTCGAATTCTGACCTCTTGTGCATCCCTGATTTTAATTACTCCACCATTGTGGCCACACCTTCAGTTGCCTCGGCCCAAAGCACTGGAATACGCGCCCTGCACAGCTCCATCTCTCCATCTCTCCACCTCGCTTTTATCCTTTTAGACACTCCTTTAAAACTTGCCTCTTTGACCAAACATTTGGTCACCTAACCTAATATCTCCCTTGGTGGTTCAGTGTGATACTTTGTTTCATAATGCTGCTGTGAAGTACCTTGGGATAAGTTCTTGCTGAACTTTGCCAGACATGAATTGTCATTAGCATATCCATGTGGCTTGAAATTTATTATGCTATGCTTTTCCAAGCAAATAATATTTCTGTCCTGGGTTGTGAAATTTCACCACCACTGACGTCAGATTGACTGGACAGTACAGGGTTTACCACATCCCTCCTTTTTGTAAACTAGGTGTATAATTTGCAGCCCTCCAGTGCTCTGTCATCACTCCTATATCAAGAGAGAATTGATAGATTCTGTGCAGTGCTTCTTCCATTTGCACCATTCCTTCTCTCACCAACCCTCAGAATTCCCATCCAGACCGGGTAAATGTTCTAGTTTATTGTGATACAAAAAGTGTTGGATTGAAAGGGGTTAACTGAACCTGTTTGTTCAGTGACTGCAATTAATGTCAGTCTCCATGGACCCTAATTGTGTCACTGGAAGATTTCCCTCTTCTATTAATAAGGGGCTCCTTTCAATGTGTTATCACATAGTGTCAGTGGGAGTATCACATCACTCCCGGCACTAACAGGGATCAGCGGCTCTGGAGAGAGGAAGAGGAAAGATCAGAATCAGAGAACAATAGATTGGAATGTTACAACAATGGGCAGGAGTTTCATCTGGGAGTTTAACTTTCTTTCTGCAGATTATGATCAGTTCTCATTAAACAGTCGGATCTATTACTCACTGAGGAATATTCAATACATTTACTACCCCTTCCTGGCTATTATTGATGTCCCTAGTAAGTCCTTGTATCTAGCTATTAATTCTATAAACCATGTTTAACTGCATTACCATTCTTGTCATTTCCGCTGCCCTCCTTGCTGCTGTTGTTATTCCTGGCAAATTTCTGTCCCCAGATATTAGCTCTATAAACCATTGCTATGTGCATTAGAGTGCTTGTAATTTACTCTCCCATCTTTGCTGCTGTTGCTGTCCCTGGTAAGTCTCTATTTCCTGCTATGAGATCTGTAAAATTTGTTTCACTGAAATAATGTTCTTGCTATTTAAATTTGGGAAGAGTGTAGTTGTCACTGGTCTCCATAAGAAATTCCATCCACTATCCATGAACCATGATCTCCTCATTGCCAAATATCTGAGGCTGAACCAGACAGTTTGCAACCTCTGTGTTCTATTTAAATCTGAGCTGAGTTCATCTCCATATTCTCACCAACCCTGCCGACTATCACCTCTGTACTAACACACATCTCCACCTCTGCCTCAGCCTATCTGCTGTATAAACATTCATCTGTGCCTTTGTTAAATACACACTTGACTATCCCAATTCTATCCTGGTCACCCTCCCATTTATAAACCTCCATAAACCACAGCCCATCCAGACTCTGCTGCCTGTATTCTAACTCACACCAATCCCGATCACCCATCACCCTTGTGCTCACTGATTTACATTGACTCCCAGTCTGGCAGCACCTTAATTTTATTATTCTCATTCATGTGTTTGAATCCCTCCATGGCCTCACCCCTCCAGTTAGTCCCATTCCCCTGACAGTTCCCATATTCCTTTTGGCCTTCTAGTATTTTCTTCAATTAGCTTTAAAAATAAACTTCACCCCCTCTTTATTCTACCACTGACCACGGTTTTCAGCTCCACAGGGCCCAACGTCATGGACGCTTGGATCCATAAAAAGGTATGAGCTGAGCTGCCGGTCATTTCCAGTGCTCCATGCTGGACAGGGATTTAGACCTGGTTTATCAAGCATGTGCTGGTAGTGTGAGGAAGGGTCTGAATATGGTGCCAATCAGCCATTGCAGCAGCTTTGATATATGTCTTTGAAACTTGGCCTGTGCATGTCCACTGACCACCTGTGTTAGTCATTCTCAGCTGAACATATATTCAGCAGCACGAGGAGCCCCTCTGGTGTTATTTAAAAGGACCAGACATCCAACTTACAGGTGAGGGGATTTTGAATTACTTTTGCTATTGTAAAGTTAGTGGAGGTGCTGTGGATGGTTTTCTGGAGGTTGTGTTGTGAGCTGCTGCAGACATTCAGGCAGGACAGAGGATGTGGTGACCCAAGACTGGACGAGGTATGAGAGCACTTTTCCTACCTTACCTGCCCCAGGAGTAGTGTGTGAGGTGACTCTGATTCAAAAAGGAGTTAGTCACAGAGCTGTGTCACCTCCTGCAACACATGGAGCCTCACACCAGAGTGATGACGGAGCTGTCAGTGGACGTTAAGATCGCAGTTTCATTGAAACTCTATGTATTTGGATATTTCCAGGCAGGAGCAGGAGACATATCCAGTATTGAGTAGTAGAGGTTGATGGAGTTCAGAAGAGTGAGGGAGGGATCTCATAGAAACCTGCAGAATTTTAATCAGTCTGGACAGACTAGATGCAGGAAGGATGTTCCCGATGTTGGGGTGTCCAGAACCAGGGGCAACAGTCTAAGGATAAGGGGTAAACCTTTCAGGACTGAGATGAGGAGAAATTTCTTCACCCAGAGAGTGGTGAGCCTGTGGAATTCGCTACCACAGGGAGCAGTCGAGGCCAAAACATTGTATGTTTTTAAGAAGGAGTTAGATATAGCTTTTGGTTCTAAAGGGATCAAAGGATATGGGGGGAAAGATTACTGAGTTGGATGATCAGCGATGATCATAACGAATGGTGAAGCAGGCTCGAAGGACCGAATGGCCTACTTCTGCTCCTATTTTCTATGTTTCTATGTTTCCCTGCTTTTGTATCCTTGCCTCCAAGATCTGATATGTTTTACTAAACACTCTCTTAATAAGTCCTACCAACTGCAATGATAAATGCAGATGGAGCCCCAGGTCCCTCTGCTCCTGCACAATGTTCAGAACTGTGCTATTAAGTCTATCTTGCCTTCCTATTCCTTCTGGCATAAGGCATCACCTCACACTCCTCTGTATTAAATTCCACCTGCCATTTCTCTGTTAATTCTGCTGGATTGTCGATATCCTGTTGCAGGCAGTTTGTCTCATCCTCAGTGTTTGCCACGCGTCCAAGTTCGGTGTCATTGGCAAGCCTTGAAATTCTGCTCTGTATTCCAAGATCCAAGTCATTTATATATAGCAAAAAAAAAAAGTGGTCCAAGCACTGACCCTTGGGGAACATTACTGCCTACCATCCTCCAGTCTGAAAAACAACCATTTAACACTACTCACCCTTTTCTTTCCATCAATCAATATTTGATCCAATTGGATGCTAATCCATGTCATTCAATTTTGTTATCCAACATTTTAGAACATAGAACATAGAACAGTACAGCACAGTACAGGCCCTTCGGCCCACGATGTAGTGCCGAACCTTTAACCTACTCTAAGATCAAACTACCTACACACCCTTCATTCTACTATCATCCATGTACCTATCCAAGAGTCGCTTAAATGTCCCTAATGTATCTGCTTCTACTACCGCCGCTGGCAGTGCGTTCCACGCACCCACCACTCTCTGTGCAAAGAACCTACCTCTGACATCTCCCCGAAACCTTCCTCCAATCATCTTAATATTATGCCCCCTTGTGATAGCCCTTTCTGCCCTGGGAAAATGTCTCTGGCGATCCAATCTATCTATGCCTCTCATCATCTTGTACCCCTCTGTCAAGTTACCTCTCATCCTTCTTCGTTCCAACGAGAAAAGACCGAGCACCCTCAACCTTTCTTCGGAAGACATGCCCTCCAGTCCAGGCAGCATCCTGGTAAATCTCCTCTGCACCCTCTCTAAAGCTTCCACATCCTTTTGTGTGGTACTTCATCAAACGCTTTCTTAAAATCCATGTAGACCATCCACCACATTCTTTTCATCAACCTGCTCTGTTACTTCATCAAAATAAATTCAATTAGTTCATGAAAGCATGATCTACTTTTTAAAAATCCGTGCAGACAACCCTTAATTAACTCAAACATCTCCTAGTGTGTGTTGATTTTTTTCCCGCTGATTTAGTTTCTAAAACCTTCCTCACCACTGATGTTAAACTAACTGACCAGTAATTGCGAGGCCTGTGTGTTGTCCATTCCCATTGATAATTCTGGGAGGTGAGGGTGACCATCTATGTCATCGTTTTTTCGCTCAGCAGGGAGAAGCAGAATGAGAGATCACGTGGCTTTGTCAGGATAGCGGGAATCCTGATGGTGTTGGTGTCTCTGCGGGGGCCCCATGTCAATGGGGAGAGGTACAGGAACTGAATGAACTCTCACTCCATTAATGTACTGTTGGTGTGTGAGCATGCCCAGTACATCATGTTGGTAAATGTTGACTACCCTGTCAGCAGCCACCATACCTTCATTCTGAAGCAGTCAGCCATTCTCAACACTTAGGGCTTCCATACAGAACCAGACTGTGGCTCCTCGGAGGCAAAGAAAAAAACCGTCTAGACACAGCTCATGTTTCTGCATCCCCAAACCACCTACCACCGCCACCCAACCTCCCACAATTAACATGTGTATAATGTGAGCAATGGAGTCACCAGGAACATGGTGGGACAGACCATCGGTGTGATGAAGCAATGCTTCCAATGTCTGAACCGCACGGGGAGAGCCCTCCAGTACACACTGAAGCAGGTGTCCAAGTTCATGGTGTTCTGCTGCACCCTTCATATCATCACCATCATGAGGACACAGGCATTGGCACCAGGAATCCGGAGGACACCTCAGGAGGAGGAGGAGGACACAGGGAGGATATTTCCTGGACGCCTTCGAACTAGACAGGCTGTCGGAGAGTCCCTGCTAAGATTTTGTTTCCCATAGGACAACTTCCCTTTCCCACCATGGATCCCCCATTCTCCACCATTTCACCCATCTGAGACGCCCCATCACAGTGTCCCCTTGGTCACCATCCTGTAATAAAAACCACCAACATAAACCTTTTCAGTAACATCTTTATCCAACAACACATCCAATTATACAAAAGGAAAATGGAAATATTCACCCTTGTATATTCCCTTCGTCTCTGTCTTGTGCGTTCCCTCGACTTGCCTCGTGCTCCCCAGTGTTTCCCTAGTGACTGCAGCAAGTCTGGTGGAAGATTGCTGACTGTCATTCGGGGAGACTGATGACCTTGCAGGATGTCCTCGAGCAGCTCTGGGCCTTGAGTGCTTCTATTCAAACTGTACCACCTCGACGTAGGCAGCAGCCCAGTAATGTTCTGATCTGAGTCCTGTGTATTATAACACGTTTGTGACCTCGCTCTCCGGGAGCTGCCACATGCACTATCCTTTCCCCCTGCCCTGGCTGCAGTTCGTGCGTTTTCCGTGAATCAGCATGTGCAGATTCCGACTCTATACCAGCCTCTAAGGCACACACAGTGGAAGTATTTGAGCTGGAGGCTGTGAGTATCAGACTAAGTGATGGGGCTTCACCATCAGTCCTGTGCTGATGCTCTCTCTCTGTCTCCTGGAGCTGCTGTGACTGGGAAGCTGGCAGTTTTGGGGTACCATTGGGAAGTGTAAAATCAGAAGGGTCGTATTGGGATGAGAGATTGTGGGTGGGTTGGAAAGCAGGAGGTCCATGATCCCACCATCTCCAGCTTGTACATCATCCCAGACAGCAGGATGGGGGGGAGGTGGGAGTTAAGAAGGGGCATAAGGCAGGAACATAGCATCATCCTGAATGCTCTCAGCGATGCCGGATGCCACGGGCTCTGTCACAGCCGGTCCCATGATGTGAAGAACCATCTCCTCCCTCAAGCTCAGGGGATGAAGGTATGCCTGGTCACTCGCCGGTTCACTTGCTGCTCCCTGTGATTATGGGTCACCTTGTCCTGTAAGAAAGAAGGCAGAATATTAATGATTGTTTTACACTGTGTTTTGATGATGTGCCTGCCATAGCTGAATAGCTGGAGGTAATTGGAGGCAGTGAGAGGTGGGTGTGAGGCTGCTATCAGTACAAGGTGTGTGAGGGTAAGGTGGAGTATGTGAATGTTAGGTGTGAGTCCTGAGTGTTAGGGACTGCTGATGGGTGAGTGATGGGGGTGTGGTGTATTGAGCAGTGTGAGAGGTTGGTGATGTTGGGGGTAGGAGGTGCCATTTGGAGATTAATTCAATGACATTGACCACCCGTATGAGCTCATTAAACTTCTTCTGGCTCTGCTGCCAGATTCTCGTGGCGAGAATTCTTGCATTGACCTCCCTGGCCACCTTCACTGATCCCCTTCGGAGGACGTTCCTTGAGAGTCTCCACCCCACCACACAGAAACAGAGCCACTCTCCTCCTGTCACCCTTCGTAACTAAGACATCCATCCCCACATCCGTGAACCGCAGAACCCTCTGTTGCAGTGTGCTATTTACCTTGTCTCCAATTGCAGAATTTACAGTGAGCACCAGCAGCCTCCAGTGAATCAGTGCATCTTCTCTTTAAGAGGGACAGACTGCGTTTAAAAGCTGAACCTGGCTGAAACATGTGTCAGCCTCACACACCTTGAGGGCCCTGTTAAGCATCCAGACAGACAGCAGCGCAGGTAACCCGGGGTGGCACGTAGAATTCATGGAAATGAGGAGGCAGCAGGAAGTGTGTTTGTCACCTGCCTCAACAGGAACGGGCACAGGCAGATCATGATCCCTCTGCCCAAAAACACGACGTACTCTCTATTTCTATTTGCTGTTCTCTCTTTCACACTTTCTCACTCTCTGTCTTTCTCTCTCTCTTCACTCACTTTCTCTTGCTCAAAAAATAAGAGATTGATGCAGCACAGAAGAAGGCTATTCGGCCCTTTGTGTCAGTGCTGTCTCTTCGAAAGAGCCATCTAATTAGTTCTTCTTTCCTCCTCTTTCCCCAGACTCCTGTTTTTCTTTTCCTTTTCAAGTATTTGATAAATTGCCTTTTGAATGATATTATTGAATCTGCTTCCACCATGTTTTCAGCCAGTGAATTCTAGATCCCAACAACTCGCTGTGGAAGAAAATTCTCCTAATTTCACCTCTGGTTTTTTGTCATTTACCTTCAGTCTGTGTCTTCTTAATACTGAACTTCAGATTTTTGGATTTAGATATACAGCACTCGAACAGGCCCTTCGGCCCACCGAGTCTGTGCCGACCATTAGCCACCCATTTACATTAATCCTGCACTAATCCCATATTCCTACCACATCCTCACCTGTCCCTATATTCCCTTACCACCTACCTATACTAGGGGCAATTTATAATGGCCAGTTTACCTATCAACCTGCAAGACTTTTGGCTGAGGGAGGAAACCCACAAACTCCACACAGGCATTACCCATAATATGAGGCTGCAATGCTAACCACTGCACCACTGTGCCGCCCCTGTTTCTGACACTGGAAACAGTTTCACATTGATTACCTTATCAAAACCCTTCATAATTTTGAATTTAATATCAAATCTCCCCTTACCTATCACTGCTCTAATGAGAACAATCCCAGCTTTTCGAATCTATCCACGTAACTGTATTCGCAGATCCCTGGTACCATTCTCGTAATTCACCTCTGTATCTTCACTACGTCCTTGACATCCTTACCAATGTGTGGTGATCAGAATTGGACACAATTCTCCATCTGGGACCTAACCAATGATGTATAAATATCAGCATTTCCTCCTGGGTTTTATTACTCTGTGTCTCTCTCTCTAACACCAAGGACACTGCATGCTACTATCTAAGATCTGTGTGTTTGCACCCTAGGTCTCTCTAATCATGCACTCACTCTATAATGGCACCATTTATTTTATTTTTTTTCTTCTCATACTTCCTACCCAAATGTCTCACTTCACATTTCACTGTGTTAAATTCCATCTGCCATGTTCCTGCCCATTTTACCTGTCAGTCTCTGTCCTCCTGAAGTCTGTTACTATCCTTCTCACTGTTTATTAACATTTCTGCGTTTCCTTCCATCTGAAAACTTGGACATTACCCCCTCTGTACACAAGCCCACTGCATTAGCATGCAACACCAGGGATCCCAACAGTCACCCTGGGAAACCCCACTGTGTACTTCGCTCCAGCTGAAAAGCAGCCATTATTCCCTACTCTCTGATACCTGTCACCTAGGTAATTTCTTGCATGCTGCGATTGAAAAAGAAAAAAAAAGGACTTCCATTTATGTAGCGCCTTTCATGACAACTGCATGTTCCAAAGCGATTTACAATCAACGTATACTTATAATGCCTACTCACTCTTGTACTGTCGGAAAAAGGGCAGCCAATTTTCGCACAGCAAGATCCCACAAGCAGCAATGTGATAATGACCAGATCTGTTTTTATGATGTTGCTTGATGGATAAATATTGTCCAGGCCACAGGGAATAATTCCCCTGATCTGCTGCTAAATAATCCCATAGGATCATTAGCATCCACCTAAGAGGGCAGATGGGGCCTTGGTTTAACGTTTCATTCGAAAGACTGCTTATCTGATAGCGCAATACTCCCTCAGTACTGTCGCTGCACTGTCAGCCTTGATTCTTGTGAAAAAGCCATTTCATGACACTTGATCCTGGAAGCTTGTGACTGAAAGTGGAGAGAGCTACAAACTGTGCCTCGGCTGACTTTGGCCCTTTAATCCCATGTGTTTCTAATTGGGTCACACGGCTGTTATATAGTACTTTATCAAACACCTTTTGAAACGATAGGAAAATTGTAAAAGTACAGGCAGGAAAAGTCATAGAAACATATAATAGCATTGCATGGAAGGGGGTCATTTGGTCTATGAAGCCTGTGCTGGCTCTTTTGATGAGTTTCCAGTGAGTTCCACACCCTGGATCTTTCCCAGATCCTTGAACTTTTCCCCTTAATATCTAACCAAATCACTTTTTGAACCTACTTTTGAATCTGTATCCTTCAGCCTATCATACAATAATTTGCAAATCCGAAACAAAAATTGCATTACAATAATCCCCATGTCAACTCTGCTTCTTTTTTCCAATCACCATAAATCTATGTCCTCTGGTTAATGGCCCCTCATACATTAGAAACATTATATAATTTACATAAACCCTTCATGATGTTAAATATCCCTATCTGATCACCTTGTAAATGTCCCTGCTCCAAGGAAAACAATCCCAGCTACATAACTGTAATCCCTCATCCCTGGAAAAGTTCCAGTAAAAATCTTCTGTCCCCTCTCCAAGGTTTCATGTCCTTCCGAAAGTGTGGTTTCCAGTATTGGACACAATACTCCAGATGGAGCCGGACTAGTCTTTTCTATAGGGTTAACACAATATCCTGGCCAGTCTACTCTGTGTCTCTATTAATCAAGCCGAGTAATCTACTTGCTTTGTGAACTGTTTGTTAACCTGTCCAGTTACTTTCAAAGATTGCATACAAACACCTCAGGTCTCTCTGTTACTCTCAATAGCTTTAAAGTTGTGCCATTCAGCTTGTATTATCCCTGGTCATTCATCCGGAAGAAAATGGGCTTATCAGTGATAGGCAACATGGTTTTGTGCAGGGAAGGTCATGTCTTACCAACTTAATAGAATTCTTTGAGGAAGTGACAAAGTTGATGGATGAGGGAAGGGCTGTAGATGTCATATACATGGACTTCAGTAAGGCGTTTGATAAGGTTCCCCATGGTAGGCTGATGGAGAAAGTGAAGTCGCATGGGGTCCAAGGTGTACTAGCTAGATGGATAAAGAGCTGGCTGGGCAACAGGAGACAGAGAGTAGCAGTGGAAGGGAGTTTCTCAAAATGGAGACGTGTGACCAGTGGTGTTCCACAGGGATCTGTGCTGGGACCACTGTTGTTTGTGATATACATAAATGATTTGGAGCAAAGTATAGGTGGTCTGATTAGCAAGTTTGCAGACGACACTAAGATTGGTGGAGTAGCAGATAGTGAAGGGGACTGTCAGAGAATACAGCAGAATATAGATAGACTGGTGAGTTGGGCAGATAAATGGCAGATGGAGTTCAATCAGGGCAAATGCGAGGTGATGCATTTTGGAAGATCCAATTCAAGAGTGAACTATACAGTAAATGGAAAAGTCCTGGGGAAAATTGATGTACAGAGATATTTGCGTGTTCAGGTCCATTGTTCCCTGAAGGTGACAACGCAGGTCAATAGAGTGGTCAAGAAGGCATACGGCATGCTTTCCTTCATCGGACGGGGTATTGAGTACAAGAGTTGGCAGGTCATGTTACAGTTGTATAGGACTTTGGTTCGGCCACATTTGGAATACTGCGTGCAGTTCTGGTCGCCACATTACCAAAAGGATGTGGATGCTTTGGAGAGGGTGTAGAGGAGGTTCACCAGGATGTTACCTGGTATGGAGGGCGCTAGCTATGAAGAGAGGTTGAGTAGATTAGGATTATTTTCATTAGAAAGACGGAGGTTGAGGGGGGACCTGATTGAGGTGTACAGAATCATGAGAGGTATAGACAGGGTGGATAGCAAGAAGCTTTTTCCCAGAGTGGGGGATTCAATTACAAGGGGACACGAGTTCAAAGTGAGAGGGGAACGTTTAGGGGGGATATGCGTGGAAAGTTCTTTATGCAGAGGGTGGTGGGTGCCTGGAACGCATTGCCAGTGGAGGTGGTAGACTCGGGCACGATAGCGTCTTTTCAGATGTATCTAGACAGATACATGAATGGGCAGGAAGTAAAGAGATACAGACCCTTAGAAAATAGGCGACAGGTTTAGAGAGAGGATTTGGATCGGCGTAGGCTTGGAGGGCCGAAGGGCCTGTTCCTGTGCTGTAATTTTCTTTGTTCTTTGTTCTTTGCATGCAGCTCACCATCACCTTCTCAAGGGCAATTATGGATGGGCAATAAATGCTGGCCTAGTCAACGACACCCACATCCCATGAACGGATAATATATATCAAATCTTCTGACAATATATCTCCTCACACATCTGCCATGCCAATTAAATATTAGGAAGACTGCTGCCGTTGTTTTCAAACCCCACGTCAAAAGTTTCCTAGCTACAGACTGGATCTCTCTCCTTGGCAACTGTCTGAAACTAAAGCAAACTGTTCACAACCTGGTTTCATAGTTGACGCTGCGACGAGCTTCCTGCTAAATATTACTAAAACAGCCTACTTACACTTCCGTATCATCACCCAACTTTGCCCCTCTCTCAGCTCTTCTGCTGATGAAACAGTCCCCCTTGCCTGTGTTACCTGTAGACTCGACTAGTCCAACACACTCCTGGCTGTTCTCCCACATTCTACTCTCCATAACCCTGAGGTGATCCAATGCACTGCTGCCCATGTCCTAACTCACACCAAGTCCTGTTCACCCATTACCCCCTGTACTCACTGACCTACATTGGCTCCTGGTCAGCAACACCTCAATTTTAAAACTCTCAGCCTTCTTTTCAAATCCTTCATTATCTCACTACTCCTTATCTGTGTAATCTCCTCCAGCCCGACAACCCTCCGAGATATCTGCACTCATCTATTTCTGGCCTCTTGAGCATCTACGAGTTTAATTGCTCTACCATTGGTGGTCCTGCCTTCAGCTGCCGAGGCCCTACGCTCTGGAAGAGTAGAGCAGAACTTCCAGGGAGTAATTCCTGGAAGATAAATGTCAGTGAATTAAACACTAAAATAAAAGCAAAATATTGCGGATGCTGAACACTGGAAATACTCAGCAGGTCTGGCAGCATCTGTGCAGAGAGAACCAGAGTTAATGTTTCAGATCTGTGCCCCTTCATCAGAACTGGTAAACGTTAGAAAGGTAACAGTCTTTGAGCAAGTGAAAGAGGGGAAGGGGGAAGAAGAACAAGAAGGAAGGACTGTGATGGGACAGAGAGGGGATAGATTAAATTACAGACTGTTACATTCCTAACGTTTACCAGTTCTGATGAAGGGTCAGAGACCGGAAACATTAACTCTGTTTCTCTCTACACAGATGCTGCCAGACCTGCTGAGTATTTCCAGCACTTTCTGGTCTCATCCCTAAGCTTTTGAATTCTCTCCCCAAACCCTAAATGCAATAAGCTGCACTGAGTCCAGTTTTAGGGAGTCCTGCTTGGACAGAGTACTAAATGCAGTAAAGTTAACGAGTGATTGAATTTTAAGTGATCTAAGAGTCGATCTCTTTCCAACAATTTGTTAATTTTACATTTAGCATTTCACTTAATTTTAAGCTGAATTTGTACTTTATTTCACAATCTGTTTGTGAGAATTGGACAGTTAATTGATGCTGATGGAAAAGGAAGGTCAGTGTCAGCTTGGATATAAAACTGACTTAATGACAGAAAACAGTGAGTTGCGGGAAATAGTTGTTATTCAAACTGGAGAAAAATAGACAGTGGTGTTCCCCAAGGGTTAGTGCTAGGAACACTGTTTTATTCTGATATGTATAAATGATTTGGATAATGGCATACAGAGAAACATTTCAAAATTTGCAGGTGATACCAAACTTGGAGGCGGGGCAGGCATTGAGGTTGATACCAATCGATGTAAGAGGACAGAGATAGGCTAGCAGAATGGGCAGACGAGAGGCAAATGGAATTTAATACAGACAAGTGTCAAGTGATGCATTTTATCAGAAGTAACAGGGAGAAGCAATGAACACTTAATGGTAAAGTTCGAAAGAGTGTGCAGAGACAAAGGGACATGGGGTTCATGCACATAGATCCCTGAAGGTGGCAGGATATATTGAGAGAGTCGTCAGTAAAGCATATGGGATCTTGGGCTTCATAGATAGAGGTGGTGAGTTCAGAAGAAGGAAAGTTATGCTGTAACTTTATGAAGCTCTGGTTAGGCCCCAAGTGGAGTACTGCATCCAGTTCTGTTCACCACACTTTAGGAAGGATGTGAGGGTCATTGACAGGGTGTAGAGGAGGGTTACTTTAATGGTTCCAGAGATGGAGGATTTTCAGTACAATATAGTCTGTAAAAGCTGGGATTGTCTTCCTTGGAGTAAAGGAGATTGAGGGGAGATTTGATACATGTATACAAGATGATGACCTGTTTGGATAAGGTAGACAGGAAAAGATGTTCCCATTAGCTTATGGTACAATGACTAGAGTTAAGATTGAGGGCAAGAGTTAAGGGGGATGTGATGAACAACATTTTTACACAACGAGTGGTAATGGCCTGGAAATCATTGCCTCCGAGGGTGGTGGAAGCAGAGAAGGTGAATTATTTCAAAAGGATATTGGAAGAACACTTGATGTTAATAAACTTGCAGGAATATGGAGTCAGAGCTGGGGAATGAGACTGGCTGGATTTATCGACAAAGAGCTGGCATGGACTCGATGAGCAGAATGGCCTCATTCTGTGCTGAAATGACTATGACTCTACGACTCTCTGACAGGGGAATACTATTACTACTTTTAGTTTAGTTTAGAGATACAGCACTGAAACAGGCCCTTCGGCCCACCGAGTCTGTGCGGACCATCAACCACCCGTTTATACTAATCCTACACTAATTCCATATTCCTACCACATCCCCACCTGTCCCTATGTTTCCCTACCACCTACCTATACTACGGGCAATTGCTAATGGCCAATTTACCGATCAACCTGCAAGTCTTTGGCATGTGGGTAGAAACCGGAGCACCCGGAGGAAACCCACGCAAACACAGGGAGAACTGGCAAACTCCACACAGGCAGTACCTAGAATTGAACCCGGGTCACTGGAGCTGTGAGGCTGCGGTGCCAACCACTGCACCACTGTGCCGCCCTATACTGGGAAAGTTTATAATGGACTGGGCAGTATCACCCTGGAGAACCCCGTGATGTAAGTGAAATGTTTGATGCCCCAGAACGTGGTTAACAAATGTCCTTCACAAACAGAATAAATCAGTTCAGTCCCACTGACAATTCTGAAGTCATTCACAATGGGGAGTAATTTCTCCTCGTATTCTCTACATAGGACAGCAGTCAGGCTTTTCACTGTGTCCACCACCTCCATGTTGAAAGTCTTGTCAGGGTTAGGTGAGATAAGACACGTTGCCTGGGCGACAGATTTCTTCAATTGTGTTGCTGCTTCTCTGCTCTCTTCAGTCCAACCAGTTTAAATCTGGTCATCATCACCATTAGTTAGTTCATAAAGAGGAGTCACAGTCTCTGCAAATCGAGGGATGAGGGTCCACTGATAGCCTGCCAGCCTGAGGATAGGACACAGGGTAGTCTTTGAGGTGGACAGGGGTAGACACTGGATGAGGGTCCACTGATACCCCACCAGCCTGAGGATAGGACACAGGGCAGGACTTTGAGGTGAACAGGGGTAGACACTGGATGGTCTGGGCCTGACGCTGGTGTGGGCTGATGCAGGATGATCTGATCTGGGCACGTAGAAAGGTGACACGGTCTTGCACCAGCTGGGCCTTACGTGGATGTTCTTTTAGTCCAGCTCCCAAAGTCACTGCAGTAGTTCCTGTAAAAGGGTTAAATGTGTGGACACGGTGATGAGAAGATCATCGACATATTGCAGCGAGCAGGAAGACTGTGAAAAGCTCAGAAGGGACCCGGCTACACGTTTGTTGAAAATAGTGGGGTTATTGTGGAACCCCTTGTGACAGACATGTCCAGGAGTACCTCTGGTCCTCAGAAGTGAATGTGAATTTAATTTGTTTCTCTAGTTTTACTGGGATACTCCAATAAACATTAGAGATATCCAGGGTAGAGAAGACAGACCTAACATTGGGAATCCGGGAGAGTGAGGTGGGTGTCTATCAGACAACCGGGTTCACGCAGGGTTGACTGAATTGAGTTTGTGGTGGTCAATAGTCAGTCACCAGCTGCCATCCGGCTTTCCAACCAGTCAAATCGGGCAGTTAGAAGGGAACATGGCTTCGTGAACTACACCCTGGTATAACAATGACATGATATTGTCTGGAATGCATGACATAATCTCAGCTCGGTAAGAATACTGCTTCATGGATCATGCAATGGTCAGTTAATTTCTTCGGGTCTGCTCATGTTTGCACAGTTATCTTTATGGGTTGTGGATACACTCGACACGGACTCGAGAATCGCCTGTACCTCAGGGTGATCAGAGCTGTCTGGTTCCCACTCCTCTGATATTTTAATCATGAATATTGAGGTTACACTGGACACCAGAGTAGGGGTATGTTTTAATGTTCTACAATATACAAATATAGGGATAATCAATTACTGCTGATAACCTTTGAGCACATTACTGCCCAGTAGTCCCTGTCCATTATGCAGGATCATATAAAAGGGAGGCAGGACTTTGACATGAGCTGTGTTCCCTCTCCTACACCAATGTAAGATCTGATCCAGGGTCACAGATTAACCAAAAGGAGGTCGAAGGGTCACAAGCAGTTTATTGAGGAGTAACAGTTCAAATACAGCACAAAATCAGAATAGACATAGTGGACATACGGCCTGTGGCAGGTGAGAAAGGCTTTCTGGCTATGGATCAAATGTAAGAAGCTATTAGTAAAGACGTTATAGCAGGACACACAGAATAATTCAAGGTGATCAGGCAGAGTCAACATGCTTTTGTGAAACGGAAACCATGTTTAACCAATTTATTGAAGTTCTTTGAAGAAGTAACAGGTGCTGTGGATAAAGGGGAACTGGTGGATGTACTATACTTAGATTTCCAGAAGGGATTTCATAATGTGCCACATCAAAGTTCATTGCGGAATATAAAAGCTCATGGTGTAGGGGGCAACCTATTGGCTTGGATAGAAGATTGGCTAGCTAACAGGAAACAGAGAGTAGGCTTAAATGGATCATTTTCTGTTTGGCAAGATGTAACGAGTGGTGTGTCACAGAGATCAGTGCGGGTGCCTTAGCTCTTTACAATTTATATAAATCACTTGGATGAAGGGGCCAAAGGTATGTTTGCTAAATTTGCTGATGACAGAAACGTCGGTCAGACAGTATGTTGTGACGTGGACACAAGTGAACCACAAAGGGGTAGATAGATTGAGTGATTGGGCAAAGATCTGGTAAATGGAGTATAATGTGGGAAAATATGAAATTGTCCATTTTGGCAGGAAGAATAAAAATTAAGCATATAATCACAATGGTGAGAGATTTCAGAGCTCTACCATCCAGGGGGAACTGAGAGTCCTTGTGCATGAATTGTAAAAGGTTAATATGTAGGCATTGCAAGTAATTAGGAAAACTTATCGGCTATTGCAGGAGGAATTGAATACAAATGTAGGGAGGTTATGTTTCAGTTATATAGGGAGACCACTTCTGGAATACTGTGTACAGTATTGGTCTCCTCATTTAAGGACAGGTGGAAATGCATTCGAAGCAGTTCAGAGATGGTTTACTAGACTAATGCCTGGAATGGGGGTGTTCTCTAATGAGGAAAGGCTGGACAGGCTAGGCTTATGTCAGCTGGAGTTTAGAAGAGTAAGAGGCGACTTGATTGAAACTTATAAGATTCTGAGTGTGGGACAGAGCAAATGAGGCCAACAGAGAGAGAAAGAACGAGAGAGAGAGAGCTCAATTCAGCTGCTGCTAAAAACCTCATCCATGCCTTTTTTATCTCGAGACTTGACTATTCTAACACACTCCTGGCTGGTCTCCCACATCCTACTCTCTGTAACCTGTGGTCATCCAAAACTCTGCTGCCATCTTCTAATTTGCACCAAATTCTGTTCACCCAACATCCCTGTGCTCACTGACCTACATTGGCTCTAGGTCCAGTAACACCTCAATTTTAATATTCTCACTCATGTGATCAAATCCCTCCATGTCCTCAACCCTCGGATTATCCCAATCCCCTGTTCATTTCCAATGTTCCTGAAACTTGTTCCTCTTAAAAATCTTTTTTCCAATTCCGGCTTAAAAGTGAGTTTCTTTCCCTCTGCCTCTCTTCATATAACATAGAACATAGAGCATAGAACAGTACAGCACAGTACAGGCCCTTCGGCCCACGATGTTGTGCCGAACCTTTAACCTACTCTAAGATCAAACTAACTACCTACCCTTCATTCTCCTATCATCCATGTACCGATCCAAGAGTCGCTTAAATTTCCCTAATGTATCTGCTTCTACTACCACCACTGGCAGCGCATTCCACGCACCCACCACTCTCAGTGTAAAGAACCTACCTCTGACATCTCCCTGAAACCTTCCTCCAGTCACCTTAAAATTATGCCCACTAGTGATAGCCCTTTCCACCTGGGAAAAAGTCTCTGACTATCCACTCTATCTATGCCTCTCATCATCTTGTACCCCTCTATCAAGTCACCTCTCATCCTTCTTCGCTCCAATGAGAAAAGCCCTAGCTCCCTCAATCTTTCTTCATAAGACATGCCCTCCAGTCCAGGCAGCATCCTGGTAAATCTCCTCTGCACCCTCTCTAAAGCATCCATACCCTTCCTATAATGAGGCGACCAGAACTGAACACAATATTCCAAGTGTGGTCGAACCAGGGCCTTATAGAGCTGCAGCATAACCTCGCAGCCCTTAAACTCAATCCCCCGTTAATGAAAGCCAACACACCATACGCCTTCTTAACAACCCAATCAACTTGGGTGGCAACTTTGAGCGATCTCTGGACATGGACCCCAAGATCCCTCTGTTCCTCCACACTACCAAAAACCCTGTCTTTAAGCCTGTATTCTGCATTCAAATTCGACCTACCAAAATGAATCACTTCACACTTTTCCAGGTTGAACTCCATCTGCCACTTCTCAACCCAGCTCTGCATCCTGTCAATGTCCCGTTGCAACCTACAACAGCCTTCCACACTATCCACAACTCCAGCAACCTTCGTGTCATCGGCAAACTTGCTAACCCAGCCTTCCACTTCGTCATCCAAGTCATTTATAAAAATCACAAAGAGCAGAGGTCCCAGAACAGATCCCTGCAGAACACCACTGGTCACCGAGCTCCATGCTGAATACTTTCCATCTACTAACACCCTCTGTCTTCTATGGGCCAGACAATTTTGTATCCAGACAGCCACAGTGTGGTTTTCCTGACCACACATTTCATCTCTCCTGCTGCACTCATGCTGTGGAAGCTTGGATCCATAAAATGGTGTGAGCTGCACTGCCGGTCACATCCAGCACATTGTACAGGACACCCAGGCTGGCCGGGGTGCTCGTGTCGGTGTAACGTGTGTGTGTCTGTAGTGTGAGGAGAGGTCTGAATATGAAGTCGATCAGCCATTTCAGCAACTTTGATGTACGTCTTTGATACTTGGTCCTTGCATGTATACTGACCACCTGTGTTAGTCACTCTCAGCTGAACATACATTCAGCAGCACGAGGATCCCCCTCTAGTGTTAGTTAAAAGGACCAGGCGTCCAACTTGCAGGTGAGGGGCTTTTGACTTACTTCTGTTATTACAAAGTTAGTGGAGGTGCTGTGGATGGTTTTCTGGAGGTTGTGTTATGAGCTGCTGCAGACATTCAGGGAGGAGAGAGGACTTGGTGACACAACTCTGTACGATGAATGGGGACTGTAGTTACAGTGTATCTGCGTCTGCAACATGATCAACAAATGGAGCAGAAGCTGCAGAGAGAGTGAAAGTTCTGGAAAGAAAGAGGAGGAATGGCCTCTGCCCTACCCACCCTGGGTTTCCAAGAGCAAAAAGAGCAGTGGTCCTAATATTGAGCCCAGGGGAACACCACTGTATACTCCCATTGAGTCTGAACAACAACCTTTCACCACTTCTCTCTGTTTACTGTTCCTTAGCCAATGTTATATCCACACTTTCACTGTACCTTTAATCCATAGTGTTCAGTTTTCCTAACCTGTCTATTGAATGTCACTTGATCGAACACCTTTTGAAAGTCCATATATATAACTTCAATCACACCACCCTCATCAACACTCTCCATTGTTTTATCAAAGAACACCATCAAGTTCACCTCAGCACCACCTCTCTCCATTCCTCCACTGTTGTTAAATTATCAGACTGCTTATCCGACACCCAGTACTGGATGAGCAGAAATTTCCTCCAATTAAATATTGGGAAGACTGAAGCCATTGTTTTAACTCCCCACTCCAACTCTGTTCCCTTGCTATTGATTCTATCCCTCTTCCTGGTGACAGTCTGAGATTCAGACAATATGTTTACAGCCTTGGTGTCACATTTCACCACAAAATGAGCTTTAACCTCATTTTCGGGGGATCATTACAACCGCCTATTGCCACCTCAGTAACATCGCCTGACTTCACCCCTGTCTCAGCCCATCTGCTGCTGAAACCTCATTCATGCCTTTGTCACCTCTCGATGTGACTATTCCAAATCACTCCTGGCTGATCTCCCACATCTACTCTCTGTAAACATGAGGTCATCCAAAACTCTGCTGCCCATGTCTTAGCTCACACCAAGTCCCGTTTATATCTCACTGACCGACATTGGCTCCCAGTCAAGCAATATCTTGATTTTAAAATTCTCATCCTTGTTGTCATATCTCTCAGTGGCCTCGCCCCTCCCTATCTCTGTAATCTCCTCCAGCTCCAGAACCCATCGAGACATCTGTGCTCCTCTAATTCTGGTCTCTTTTACATCCGTTATTTTAATCACTGCACCACTGGCGACCGTGCCTTCAGCTGCCGGGGCCCAAGCTGCAGTATCCTCCCTACACATCTCCGCCTCTGCACCTCTCCATCTCACTTTCCTCCTTTAAGACATTCCTTGTAACCTTCCTCTTTGGCTAAGCTGTTGGTCCTTTGACTTAATATCTCCTGTTGTATCTCAGTTCGCACTTTGCTTCATAATGCTCCTGTGAAGCACCTTGGGATGTTTTATAACATTAAAGGCAATATCTAAATATAAATTGTTGTTGTTGTTGTTGTTTGCCAGACATCAATAGTCTTTAGCATATCCAGGTTGCTAACCATTTACTATCCAATGTTTTTCCAAGCAACAAGTATTTTTCTCTTGGGTTGTCACGTCTACAAATGTCCCCAGTCGTGACACTAGTCTGACTGGTCAGTAATTACAGCATTTATCGCATATCTCCTTTTTTAAACAGGATGTAAGATTTACAATCCTCCAATCCTCTGTCATCACACCCATATCCAAGGAGGATTGGAAGATTCTGGCCAGTGCCTCTGCTATTTCCACTATTCCTTCCCTCAGAAACCCCTATACATCCATTCAGACTGGGTAAGAGTTCCAGTTTATTGTGGTACAAAAAGGTGTTGGATAGAAAGGTGTTAACTGAAACTGTTTGTTCAGTGACTGTAATTAATGTCAGTCTCCATGGACCCTGATTGTGTCACAGGAGGGTTTCCCTCTCCTATTAATATGGGACTCCTTTCAATGTGTTATCCCATACTGTCAGCGGGAGCATCACGCCCGGCACTCACAGGGATCAGCGGCTCCAGAGAGAGGGAGAGGATAGATCAGAATCTGAGAACAATGGGTCAGAATCTGAGAACAATGGGTCAGAGTCTGAGAACAATGGGTCAGAGTCTGAGAACAATGGGTCAGAATCTGAGAACAATGGGTCAGAATCTGATAACAATGGGTCAGAATCTGAGAACAATGGGTCAGAATCTGAGAACAATGGGTCAGAATCTGATAACAATGGGTCAGAATCTGAGAACAATGGGTCAGAATCTGAGAACAATGGGTCAGAATCTGAGAACAATGGGTCAGAATCTGAGAACAATGGGTCAGAATCTGAGAACAATGGGTCAGAATCTGAGAACAATGGGTCAGAATCTGAGAACAATGGGTCAGAATCTGAGAACAATGGGTCAGAATCTGATAACAATGGGTCAGAGTCTGAGAACAATGGGTCAGAATCTGAGAACAATGGGTCAGAATCTGATAACAATGGGTCAGAATCTGAGAACAATGGGTCAGAATCTGATAACAATGGGTCAGAATCTGAGAACAATGGGTCAGAATCTGAGAACAATGGGTCAGAGTCTGAGAACAATGGGTCAGAATCTGAGAACAATGGGTCAGAATCTGATAACAATGGGTCAGAATCTGAGAACAATGGGTCAGAATCTGATAACAATGGGTCAGAATCTGAGAACAATGGGTCAGAATCTGAGAACAATGGGTCAGAGTCTGAGAACAATGGGTCAGAATCTGAGAACAATGGGTCAGAATCTGAGAACAATGGATCAGAATCTGAGAACAATGGGTCAGAATCTGAGAACAATGGGTCAGAGTCTGAGAACAATGGGTCAGAATCTGAGAACAATGGGTCAGAGTCTGAGAACAATGGGTCAGAATCTGAGAACAATGGGTCAGAATCTGAGAACAATGGGTCAGAGTCTGAGAACAATGGGTCAGAATCTGAGAACAATGGGTCAGAATCTGAGAACAATGGGTCAGAGTCTGAGAACAATGGGTCAGAATCTGAGAACAATGGGTCAGAGTCTGAGAACAATGGGTCAGAATCTGAGAACAATGGGTCAGAATCTGAGAACAATGGGTCAGAGTCTGATAACAATGGGTCAGAGTCTGAGAACAATGGGTCAGAGTCTGAGAACAATGGGTCAGAATCTGAGAACAATGGGTCAGAGTCTGAGAACAATGGGTCAGAATCTGAGAACAATGGGTCAGAATCTGAGAACAATGGGTCAGAGTCTGAGAACAATGGGTCAGAGTCTGAGAACAATGGGTCAGAGTCTGAGAACAATGGGTCAGAATCTGAGAACAATGGGTCAGAGTCTGAGAACAATGGGTCAGAATCTGAGAACAATGGGTCAGAATCTGAGAACAATGGGTCAGAGTCTGAGAACAATGGGTCAGAATCTGAGAACAATGGGTCAGAGTCTGAGAACAATGGGTCAGAGTCTGAGAACAATGGGTCAGAGTCTGAGAACAATGGGTCAGAGTCTGAGAACAATGGGTCAGAGTCTGAGAACAATGGGTCAGAGTCTGAGAACAATGGGTCAGAATCTGATAACAATGGGTCAGAATCTGAGAACAATGGGTCAGAATCTGAGAACAATGGGTCAGAGTCTGAGAACAATGGGTCAGAATCTGATAACAATGGGTCAGAATCTGAGAACAATGGGTCAGAATCTGAGAACAATGGGTCAGAGTCTGAGAACAATGGGTCAGAATCTGAGAACAATGGGTCAGAATCTGAGAACAATGGGTCAGAATCTGAGAACAATGGGTCAGAGTCTGAGAACAATGGGTCAGAATCTGAGAACAATGGGTCAGAGTCTGAGAACAATGGGTCAGAATCTGATAACAATGGGTCAGAATCTGAGAACAATGGGTCAGAATCTGAGAACAATGGGTCAGAGTCTGAGAACAATGGGTCAGAATCTGAGAACAATGGGTCAGAATCTGAGAACAATGGGTCAGAATCTGAGAACAATGGGTCAGAGTCTGAGAACAATGGGTCAGAGTCTGAGAACAATGGGTCAGAGTCTGAGAACAATGGGTCAGAATCTGATAACAATGGGTCAGAATCTGAGAACAATGGGTCAGAATCTGAGAACAATGGGTCAGAGTCTGAGAACAATGGGTCAGAATCTGATAACAATGGGTCAGAATCTGAGAACAATGGGTCAGAATCTGAGAACAATGGGTCAGAGTCTGAGAACAATGGGTCAGAATCTGAGAACAATGGGTCAGAATCTGAGAACAATGGGTCAGAATCTGAGAACAATGGGTCAGAGTCTGAGAACAATGGGTCAGAATCTGAGAACAATGGGTCAGAGTCTGAGAACAATGGGTCAGAATCTGATAACAATGGGTCAGAATCTGAGAACAATGGGTCAGAATCTGAGAACAATGGGTCAGAGTCTGAGAACAATGGGTCAGAATCTGAGAACAATGGGTCAGAATCTGAGAACAATGGGTCAGAGTCTGAGAACAATGGGTCAGAATCTGAGAACAATGGGTCAGAGTCTGAGAACAATGGGTCAGAATCTGAGAACAATGGGTCAGAGTCTGAGAACAATGGGTCAGAGTCTGAGAACAATGGGTCAGAGTCTGAGAACAATGGGTCAGAGTCTGAGAACAATGGGTCAGAATCTGAGAACAATGGGTCAGAGTCTGAGAACAATGGGTCAGAATCTGAGAACAATGGGTCAGAATCTGAGAACAATGGGTCAGAGTCTGAGAACAATGGGTCAGAGTCTGAGAACAATGGGTCAGAGTCTGAGAACAATGGGTCAGAATCTGAGAACAATGGGTCAGAGTCTGAGAACAATGGGTCAGAATCTGAGAACAATGGGTCAGAATCTGATAACAATGGGTCAGAATCTGAGAACAATGGGTCAGAATCTGAGAACAATGGGTCAGAATCTGAGAACAATGGGTCAGAGTCTGAGAACAATGGGTCAGAGTCTGAGAACAATGTGTCAGAATCTGAGAACAATGGGTCAGAGTCTGATAACAATGGGTCAGAGTCTGAGAACAATGGGTCAGAATCTGAGAACAATGGGTCAGAGTCTGAGAACAATGGGTCAGAATCTGATAACAATGGGTCAGAATCTGAGAACAATGGGTCAGAATCTGAGAACAATGGGTCAGAATCTGAGAACAATGGGACAGAATCTGAGAACAATGGGTCAGAATCTGATAACAATGGGTCAGAGTCTGAGAACAATGGGTCAGAATCTGATAACAATGGGTCAGAATCTGATAACAATGGGTCAGAATCTGAGAACAATGGGTCAGAGTCTGATAACAATGGGTCAGAGTCTGAGAACAATGGGTCAGAATCTGAGAACAATGGGTCAGAATCTGAGAACAATGGGTCAGAATCTGAGAACAATGGGTCAGAATCTGAGAACAATGGGTCAGAATCTGAGAACAATGGGTCAGAGTCTGAGAACAATGGGTCAGAATCTGATAACAATGGGTCAGAATCTGAGAACAATGGGTCAGAATCTGAGAACAATGGGTCAGAATCTGAGAACAATGGGTCAGAATCTGAGAACAATGGGTCAGAGTCTGAGAACAATGGGTCAGAATCTGATAACAATGGGTCAGAGTCTGAGAACAATGGGTCAGAGTCTGAGAACAATGGGTCAGAGTCTGAGAACAATGGGTCAGAGTCTGAGAACAATGGATCAGAATCTGAGAACAATGGGTCAGAGTCTGAGAACAATGGGTCAGAGTCTGAGAACAATGGATCAGAATCTGAGAACAATGGGTCAGAATCTGAGAACAATGGGTCAGAGTCTGAGAACAATGGGTCAGAGTCTGAGAACAATGGATCAGAATCTGAGAACAATGGGTCAGAATCTGATAACAATGGGTCAGAGTCTGAGAACAATGGGTCAGAATCTGAGAACAATGGGTCAGAGTCTGAGAACAATGGGTCAGAGTCTGAGAACAATGGATCAGAATCTGAGAACAATGGGTCAGAATCTGAGAACAATGGGTCAGAATCTGAGAACAATGGGTCAGAATCTGATAACAATGGGTCAGAATCTGATAACAATGGGTCAGAGTCTGATAACAATGGGTCAGAATCTGATAACAATGGGTCAGAATCTGAGAACAATGGGTCAGAGTCTGATAACAATGGGTCAGAATCTGATAACAATGGGTCAGAGTCTGAGAACAATGGGTCAGAGTCTGAGAACAATGGATCAGAATCTGAGAACAATGGGTCAGAATCTGATAACAATGGGTCAGAGTCTGAGAACAATGGGTCAGAATCTGAGAACAATGGGTCAGAGTCTGAGAACAATGGGTCAGAGTCTGAGAACAATGGATCAGAATCTGAGAACAATGGGTCAGAATCTGATAACAATGGGTCAGAGTCTGAGAACAATGGGTCAGAATCTGAGAACAATGGGTCAGAGTCTGAGAACAATGGGTCAGAATCTGAGAACAATGGGTCAGAGTCTGATAACAATGGGTCAGAATCTGATAACAATGGGTCAGAATCTGAGAACAATGGGTCAGAGTCTGATAACAATGGGTCAGAATCTGATAACAATGGGTCAGAATCTGAGAACAATGGGTCAGAGTCTGATAACAATGGGTCAGAATCTGATAACAATGGGTCAGAGTCTGAGAACAATGGGTCAGAGTCTGAGAACAATGGATCAGAATCTGATAACAATGGGTCAGAGTCTGAGAACAATGGGTCAGAATCTGATAACAATGGATCAGAATCTGAGAACAATGGGTCAGAGTCTGAGAACAATGGGTCAGAATCTGATAACAATGGGTCAGAGTCTGAGAACAATGGGTCAGAGTCTGAGAACAATGGATCAGAATCTGATAACAATGGGTCAGAGTCTGAGAACAATGGGTCAGAATCTGAGAACAATGGGTCAGAGTCTGATAACAATGGGTCAGAATCTGATAACAATGGGTCAGAGTCTGAGAACAATGGGTCAGAGTCTGAGAACAATGGATCAGAATCTGATAACAATGGGTCAGAGTCTGAGAACAATGGGTCAGAGTCTGAGAACAATGGATCAGAATCTGAGAACAATGGGTCAGAATCTGATAACAATGGGTCAGAGTCTGAGAACAATGGGTCAGAATCTGATAACAATGGGTCAGAGTCTGAGAACAATGGGTCAGAATCTGAGAACAATGGGTCAGAATCTGATAACAATGGGTCAGAATCTGAGAACAATGGGTCAGAATCTGATAACAATGGGTCAGAATCTGAGAACAATGGGTCAGAATCTGATAACAATGGGTCAGAGTCTGAGAACAATGGGTCAGAGTCTGAGAACAATGGATCAGAATCTGAGAACAATGGGTCAGAATCTGAGAACAATGGGTCAGAATCTGAGAACAATGGGTCAGAGTCTGAGAACAATGGGTCAGAGTCTGAGAACAATGGATCAGAATCTGAGAACAATGGGTCAGAATCTGATAACAATGGGTCAGAGTCTGAGAACAATGGGTCAGAGTCTGAGAACAATGGGTCAGAATCTGAGAACAATGGGTCAGAATCTGAGAACAATGGGTCAGAATCTGAGAACAATGGGTCAGAATCTGAGAACAATGGGTCAGAGTCTGAGAACAATGGGTCAGAGTCTGAGAACAATGGGTCAGAGTCTGAGAACAATGGATCAGAATCTGAGAACAATGGGTCAGAATCTGATAACAATGGGTCAGAATCTGATAACAATGGGTCAGAGTCTGAGAACAATGGGTCAGAATCTGAGAACAATGGGTCAGAGTCTGAGAACAATGGGTCAGAATCTGAGAACAATGGGTCAGAGTCTGAGAACAATGGGTCAGAATCTGAGAACAATGGGTCAGAGTCTGATAACAATGGGTCAGAATCTGAGAACAATGGGTCAGAATCTGAGAACAATGGGTCAGAGTCTGAGAACAATGGGTCAGAGTCTGAGAACAATGGGTCAGAGTCTGAGAACAATGGGTCAGAATCTGAGAACAATGGGTCAGAGTCTGAGAACAATGGGTCAGAGTCTGAGAACAATGGGTCAGAGTCTGAGAACAATGGGTCAGAATCTGAGAACAATGGGTCAGAATCTGAGAACAATGGGTCAGAATCTGAGAACAATGGGTCAGAGTCTGAGAACAATGGGTCAGAGTCTGAGAACAATGGATCAGAATCTGAGAACAATGGGTCAGAATCTGATAACAATGGGTCAGAGTCTGATAACAATGGGTCAGAATCTGATAATAATGGGTCAGAGTCTGAGAACAATGGATCAGAATCTGAGAACAATGGGTCAGAATCTGATAACAATGGGTCAGAGTCTGAGAACAATGGGTCAGAATCTGAGAACAATGGGTCAGAGTCTGAGAACAATGGGTCAGAGTCTGAGAACAATGGATCAGAATCTGAGAACAATGGGTCAGAATCTGATAACAATGGGTCAGAGTCTGAGAACAATGGGTCAGAATCTGAGAACAATGGGACAGAATCTGATAACAATGGGTCAGAATCTGATAACAATGGGTCAGAATCTGAGAACAATGGGTCAGAATCTGAGAACAATGGGTCAGAGTCTGAGAACAATGGGTCAGAGTCTGAGAACAATGGGTCAGAGTCTGAGAACAATGGGTCAGAGTCTGAGAACAATGGGTCAGAGTCTGAGAACAATGGATCAGAATCTGAGAACAATGGGTCAGAATCTGATAACAATGGGTCAGAATCTGATAACAATGGGTCAGAATCTGAGAACAATGGGTCAGAATCTGAGAACAATGGGTCAGAATCTGAGAACAATGGTCATAGTCTGAGAACAATGGGTCAGAATCTGAGAACAATGGGTCAGAATCTGAGAACAATGGATCAGAATCTGATAACAATGGGTCAGAATCTGATAACAATGGGTCAGAGTCTGAGAACAATGGGTCAGAGTCTGAGAACAATGGGACAGAGTCTGAGAACAATGGGTCAGAATCTGAGAACAATGGGTCAGAATCTGAGAACAATGGGTCAGAATCTGAGAACAATGGGTCAGAATCTGATAACAATGGGTCAGAGTCTGAGAACAATGGGTCAGAGTCTGAGAACAATGGGACAGAGTCTGAGAACAATGGGTCAGAGTCTGATAACAATGGGTCAGAATCTGATAACAATGGGTCAGAGTCTGAGAACAATGGGTCAGAGTCTGAGAACAATGGGACAGAGTCTGAGAACAATGGGTCAGAATCTGAGAACAATGGGTCAGAATCTGAGAACAATGGGTCAGAGTCTGAGAACAATGGGTCAGAGTCTGATAACAATGGGTCAGAATCTGAGAACAATGGGTCAGAGTCTGAGAACAATGGGTCAGAGTCTGAGAACAATGGGTCAGAATCTGAGAACAATGGGTCAGAGTCTGAGAACAATGGGTCAGAGTCTGAGAACAATGGGTCAGAATCTGAGAACAATGGGTCAGAATCTGAGAACAATGGGTCAGAGTCTGAGAACAATGGGTCAGAGTCTGAGAACAATGGGTCAGAATCTGAGAACAATGGGTCAGAGTCTGAGAACAATGGGTCAGAATCTGAGAACAATGGGTCAGAGTCTGAGAACAATGGGTCAGAATCTGAGAACAATGGGTCAGAATCTGAGAACAATGGGTCAGAGTCTGAGAACAATGGGTCAGAGTCTGAGAACAATGGGTCAGAGTCTGAGAACAATGGGTCAGAATCTGAGAACAATGGGACAGAATCTGATAACAATGGGTCAGAATCTGATAACAATGGGTCAGAATCTGAGAACAATGGGTCAGAATCTGAGAACAATGGGACAGAATCTGAGAACAATGGGTCAGAATCTGAGAACAATGGGTCAGAATCTGAGAACAATGGGTCAGAGTCTGAGAACAATGGGTCAGAGTCTGAGAACAATGGATCAGAATCTGAGAACAATGGGTCAGAATCTGATAACAATGGGTCAGAATCTGATAACAATGGGTCAGAATCTGAGAACAATGGGTCAGAATCTGAGAACAATGGGTCAGAATCTGATAACAATGGGTCAGAATCTGATAACAATGGGTCAGAATCTGAGAACAATGGGTCAGAGTCTGATAACAATGGGTCAGAATCTGATAACAATGGGTCAGAGTCTGAGAACAATGGGTCAGAGTCTGAGAACAATGGGTCAGAGTCTGATAACAATGGGTCAGAATCTGATAACAATGGGTCAGAGTCTGAGAACAATGGGTCAGAGTCTGAGAACAATGGGTCAGAATCTGAGAACAATGGGTCAGAGTCTGAGAACAATGGGTCAGAGTCTGAGAACAATGGGTCAGAGTCTGAGAACAATGGGTCAGAGTCTGAGAACAATGGGTCAGAGTCTGAGAACAATGGGTCAGAGTCTGAGAACAATGGGTCAGAGTCTGATAACAATGGGTCAGAGTCTGAGAACAATGGGTCAGAGTCTGAGAACAATGGGTCAGAGTCTGATAACAATGGGTCAGAGTCTGAGAACAATGGGTCAGAGTCTGATAACAATGGGTCAGAGTCTGAGAACAATGGGTCAGAGTCTGAGAACAATGGATCAGAATCTGAGAACAATGGATCAGAATCTGAGAACAATGGGTCAGAATCTGATAACAATGGGTCAGAATCTGATAACAATGGGTCAGAATCTGAGAACAATGGGTCAGAGTCTGATAACAATGGGTCAGAATCTGATAACAATGGGTCAGAGTCTGAGAACAATGGGTCAGAGTCTGAGAACAATGGGTCAGAATCTGAGAACAATGGGTCAGAGTCTGAGAACAATGGGTCAGAGTCTGAGAACAATGGGTCAGAGTCTGAGAACAATGGGTCAGAGTCTGAGAACAATGGGTCAGAGTCTGAGAACAATGGGTCAGAGTCTGAGAACAATGGGTCAGAGTCTGATAACAATGGGTCAGAGTCTGAGAACAATGGGTCAGAGTCTGAGAACAATGGATCAGAATCTGAGAACAATGGGACAGAATCTGAGAACAATGGGTCAGAGTCTGATAACAATGGGTCAGAGTCTGAGAACAATGGGTCAGAGTCTGAGAACAATGGATCAGAATCTGAGAACAATGGGTCAGAGTCTGATAACAATGGGTCAGAATCTGAGAACAATGGGTCAGAATCTGAGAACAATGGGTCAGAATCTGAGAACAATGGGTCAGAGTCTGAGAACAATGGGTCAGAGTCTGAGAACAATGGATCAGAATCTGATAACAATGGGTCAGAATCTGATAACAATGGGTCAGAGTCTGAGAACAATGGGTCAGAGTCTGAGAACAATGGGTCAGAGTCTGAGAACAATGGGTCAGAGTCTGATAACAATGGGTCAGAATCTGAGAACAATGGGTCAGAATCTGATAACAATGGGTCAGAATCTGAGAACAATGGGTCAGAGTCTGAGAACAATGGGTCAGAATCTGATAACAATGGGTCAGAATCTGATAACAATGGGTCAGAATCTGAGAACAATGGGTCAGAGTCTGATAACAATGGGTCAGAATCTGATAACAATGGGTCAGAGTCTGAGAACAATGGGTCAGAGTCTGAGAACAATGGGTCAGAGTCTGAGAACAATGGGTCAGAATCTGAGAACAATGGGTCAGAGTCTGAGAACAATGGGTCAGAGTCTGAGAACAATGGGTCAGAGTCTGATAACAATGGGTCAGAATCTGAGAACAATGGGTCAGAGTCTGAGAACAATGGGTCAGAGTCTGAGAACAATGGGTCAGAGTCTGAGAACAATGGATCAGAGTCTGAGAACAATGGGTCAGAGTCTGAGAACAATGGGTCAGAATCTGAGAACAATGGGTCAGAGTCTGAGAACAATGGGTCAGAGTCTGAGAACAATGGGTCAGAATCTGAGAACAATGGGTCAGAATCTGAGAACAATGGGTCAGAATCTGAGAACAATGGGTCAGAGTCTGAGAACAATGGGTCAGAGTCTGAGAACAATGGGTCAGAGTCTGAGAACAATGGGTCAGAATCTGAGAACAATGGGACAGAATCTGATAACAATGGGTCAGAATCTGATAACAATGGGTCAGAATCTGAGAACAATGGGACAGAATCTGAGAACAATGGGTCAGAGTCTGAGAACAATGGGTCAGAATCTGAGAACAATGGGACAGAATCTGAGAACAATGGGTCAGAGTCTGAGAACAATGGGTCAGAATCTGAGAACAATGGGACAGAATCTGAGAACAATGGGTCAGAGTCTGAGAACAATGGGTCAGAATCTGAGAACAATGGGACAGAATCTGAGAACAATGGGTCAGAGTCTGAGAACAATGGGTCAGAATCTGAGAACAATGGGACAGAATCTGAGAACAATGGGTCAGAGTCTGAGAACAATGGGTCAGAATCTGAGAACAATGGGACAGAATCTGAGAACAATGGGTCAGAGTCTGAGAACAATGGGTCAGAATCTGAGAACAATGGGACAGAATCTGATAACAATGGGTCAGAATCTGAGAACAATGGGTCAGAATCTGAGAACAATGGGTCAGAATCTGAGAACAATGGGTCAGAGTCTGAGAACAATGGGTCAGAGTCTGAGAACAATGGGTCAGAATCTGAGAACAATGGGTCAGAGTCTGAGAACAATGGGTCAGAGTCTGAGAACAATGGGTCAGAGTCTGAGAACAATGGGTCAGAGTCTGAGAACAATGGGTCAGAGTCTGAGAACAATGGGTCAGAGTCTGAGAACAATGGGTCAGAATCTGAGAACAATGGGTCAGAGTCTGAGAACAATGGGTCAGAGTCTGAGAACAATGGGTCAGAATCTGAGAACAATGGGTCAGAATCTGAGAACAATGGGTCAGAATCTGAGAACAATGGGTCAGAGTCTGAGAACAATGGGTCAGAGTCTGAGAACAATGGGTCAGAGTCTGAGAACAATGGGTCAGAATCTGAGAACAATGGGACAGAATCTGATAACAATGGGTCAGAATCTGATAACAATGGGTCAGAATCTGAGAACAATGGGACAGAATCTGAGAACAATGGGTCAGAATCTGAGAACAATGGGTCAGAATCTGAGAACAATGGGTCAGAGTCTGAGAACAATGGGTCAGAGTCTGAGAACAATGGATCAGAATCTGAGAACAATGGGTCAGAATCTGATAACAATGGGTCAGAATCTGATAACAATGGGTCAGAGTCTGAGAACAATGGGTCAGAATCTGAGAACAATGGGTCAGAATCTGATAACAATGGGTCAGAATCTGATAACAATGGGTCAGAGTCTGAGAACAATGGGTCAGAATCTGAGAACAATGGGTCAGAATCTGAGAACAATGGGTCAGAGTCTGAGAACAATGGGTCAGAGTCTGAGAACAATGGATCAGAATCTGAGAACAATGGGTCAGAATCTGAGAACAATGGGTCAGAATCTGAGAACAATGGGTCAGAATCTGATAACAATGGGTCAGAATCTGATAACAATGGGTCAGAATCTGAGAACAATGGGTCAGAGTCTGATAACAATGGGTCAGAATCTGATAACAATGGGTCAGAGTCTGAGAACAATGGGTCAGAGTCTGAGAACAATGGATCAGAATCTGAGAACAATGGGTCAGAATCTGATAACAATGGGTCAGAATCTGATAACAATGGGTCAGAATCTGAGAACAATGGGTCAGAGTCTGATAACAATGGGTCAGAATCTGATAACAATGGGTCAGAGTCTGAGAACAATGGGTCAGAGTCTGAGAACAATGGGTCAGAATCTGAGAACAATGGGTCAGAGTCTGAGAACAATGGGTCAGAGTCTGAGAACAATGGGTCAGAGTCTGAGAACAATGGGTCAGAGTCTGAGAACAATGGGTCAGAGTCTGAGAACAATGGGTCAGAGTCTGAGAACAATGGGTCAGAGTCTGATAACAATGGGTCAGAGTCTGAGAACAATGGGTCAGAGTCTGAGAACAATGGATCAGAATCTGAGAACAATGGGACAGAATCTGAGAACAATGGGTCAGAGTCTGATAACAATGGGTCAGAGTCTGAGAACAATGGGTCAGAGTCTGAGAACAATGGATCAGAATCTGAGAACAATGGGTCAGAGTCTGATAACAATGGGTCAGAGTCTGAGAACAATGGGTCAGAGTCTGATAACAATTGGTCAGAATCTGAGAACAATGGGTCAGAATCTGATAACAATGGGTCAGAATCTGAGAACAATGGGTCAGAATCTGAGAACAATGGGACAGAATCTGAGAACAATGGGTCAGAATCTGATAACAATGGGTCAGAATCTGAGAACAATGGGTCAGAATCTGATAACAATGGGTCAGAATCTGAGAACAATGGGTCAGAATCTGAGAACAATGGGTCAGAATCTGAGAACAATGGGTCAGAATCTGAGAACAATGGGTCAGAATCTGAGAACAATGGGTCAGAGTCTGATAACAATGGATCAGAGTCTGAGAACAATGGGTCAGAGTCTGAGAACAATGGGTCAGAATCTGAGAACAATGGGTCAGAATCTGATAACAATGGGTCAGAATCTGAGAACAATGGGTCAGAATCTGATAACAATGGGTCAGAATCTGAGAACAATGGGTCAGAATCTGATAACAATGGGTCAGAATCTGAGAACAATGGGTCAGAATCTGAGAACAATGGGTCAGAATCTGAGAACAATGGGTCAGAATCTGAGAACAATGGGACAGAATCTGAGAACAATGGGTCAGAGTCTGATAACAATGGGTCAGAATCTGATAACAATGGGACAGAATCTGAGAACAATGGGTCAGAGTCTGAGAACAATGGGTCAGAATCTGAGAACAATGGGTCAGAGTCTGAGAACAATGGGTCAGAATCTGAGAACAATGGGTCAGAGTCTGATAACAATTGGTCAGAATCTGAGAACAATGGGTCAGAATCTGATAACAATGGGTCAGAATCTGAGAACAATGGGTCAGAATCTGAGAACAATGGGACAGAATCTGAGAACAATGGGTCAGAATCTGATAACAATGGGTCAGAATCTGAGAACAATGGGTCAGAGTCTGAGAACAATGGGTCAGAGTCTGATAACAATGGGTCAGAATCTGAGAACAATGGGTCAGAATCTGATAACAATGGGACAGAATCTGAGAACAATGGGTCAGAGTCTGAGAACAATAGATTGGAATGTTACAACAATGAGCAAGAGTTTATCCTCAGAACTTCACGATCTTTCTACACATTATGATCGGTTCTCATTAGACTTTCGCATCGACCTCGCACTTCGGATTGCTCAATACATTTATTATCCCATCCTCGGTTTTGTTGGTGTCCCTGGTTAGTATCTGTTTCCAGGTATTTATTCCTTAAACCATGTTTAACTGTATTATATTCCTGTAATTTACTCTACCCTCCTTGCTGCTGTTGTTAATCCCAGTGAATATCTCCAGTAATTACCTTGATTAACCATGATTAACTGCATTACTGCTCCTGTAATTTTCTCTACCCTCCTTTCTGCTGTTGTTATTTCTGCTGAATCTCTATCTCCAGAAATCAGCTGTATAAACCACTGCTCACGGTATTTCAGTTCTTGTAATTTACTCTCTCCTCTTTGCTGCTGATACTGTCTCTATTTCCAGCTAGGAGATCTGTAAACCCTGTTTACTGAAATACTGCTCTGGAATGTAAATTGTGGGAAGAGAGAAGACAGTGTCATTGGTCCATTGGTCTGCATCACAAACTCCATCCCCTATCTGTGAACCACATACCCGATCCTGAGGCTGAACCAGACAGTTTACAACCTCTGTGTTCTATTTTTACCTTACTTGAGTTCATCTTCAAATTCTCTCCATCACCAACCCTGTCTACTACCACCTGAGTAATATCACCCGTCTCCACTTCTGCCTCAGCCCATCTGCTGCATAAACACTCATATGTGCCTTTGTTAAATCCACACTTGACTATTCCGAATCTCTCCTGGTCACCCTCCCAGTTATAAACCTCCATAAACCACAGCCCATCCAGAACTCTGATGCCTGTGTCTTAACTCACACCAAATCCCGATCACCCATCACCCCTGTGCTCACTGATCTACAATGGCTCACGGTTTGGCAGCACCTTAATTTTAATATTCTCATTCTTGAGTCTGAATCCCTCCATGGCCTCACCACTCCATTAGTCCCATTCTCTTGTGCATTTCCCATATTTCTGCAAATAATATGCCTTCAATCTTTTCTCAATTCTCTTTTTAAAGTGAATTTCTTTCTCTCTGTATCTGTTCCCAGCCACGATTTTCAACTCTACAGACCCACTGGTGCTGAGGGCGCAGAAGATGGGACCCATAAAATGATGCGAACCACACAGCCGGCCACTTTTAGTGTGGTCAGCACAGTGTCCCATGGTGGGCAGTACACTCGTGTGGTCAGCACAGTGCCCAATGGTGGACAATGCTCTAGTATGGTCAGCAAAATGCCCCATGCTGGACAGAGCTCCAAAATGGTCAGCACAATGCCCCATGCTGGACAGGGCTCTAGTATGGTCAGCACAATGCCCCATGCTGGACAGAGCTCTAGTGTGGTCAGCACAATGCCCCATGCTGGACAGGGCTCTAGTATTATCAGCACAATGCCCCATGCTGGACAGGGCTCTAGTATGGTCAGCACAATGCCCCATGCTGGACAGGGCTCTAGTATGGTCAGCACAATGCCCCATGCTGGACAATGCTCTAGTATGGTCAGCACAATGCCCCATGCTGGACAGGGCTCTAGTATTATCAGCACAATGCCCCATGCTGGACAGGGCTCTTGTATGGTCAGCACAATGCCCCATGCGGGACAAAGCTCTAGTATGGTCAGCACAGTGCCCCATGCTGGACAGGGCTCCAGTATGGTCAGCACAATGCCCCATGCTGGACAGAGCTCTAGTATGGTCAGCACAATGCCCCATGCTGGACAGAGCTCCAGTATGGTCAGCACAATGCCCCATGCTGGACAGAGCTCTAGTATGGTCAGCACAATGCCCCATGCTGGACAATGCTCCATTATGGTCAGCACAATGCCCCATGCTGGACAGGGCTCTAGTGTGGTCAGCACAGTGCCCCATGCTGGACAGGGCTCTAGGATGGTCAGCACAGTGCCCCATGCTGGACAGAGCTCTAGTATTATCAGCACAATGCCCCATGCTGGACAGGGCTCTAGTGTGGTCAGCACAATGCCCCATGCTGGACAGGGCTCTAGTATGGTCAGCACAATGCCCCATGCTGGACAGAGCTCTAGTATGGTCAGCACAATGCCCCATGCTGGACAGAGCTCTAGTATTATCAGCACAATGCCCCATGCTGGACAGAGCTCTAGTATGGTCAGCACAATGCCCCATGCTGGACAGAGCTCTAGTATGGTCAGCACAGTGCCCCATGCTGCACAGGGCTCTAGTATGGTCAGCACAGTGCCCCATGCTGCACAGGGCTCTAGTATGGTCAGCACAATGCCCCATGCTTCACAGGGCTCTAGTATGGTCAGCACAATGCCCCATGCTGGACAATGCTCCAGTATGGTCAGCACAATGCCCCATGCTGGACAGGGCTCTAGTGTGGTCAGCACAATGCCCCATGCTGGACAGAGCTCTAGTATTATCAGCACAGTGCCCCATGCTGGACAGGGCTCTAGTATTATCAGCACAGTGCCCCATGCTGGACAGGGCTCTAGTATTATCAGCACAATGCCCCATGCTGGACAGGGCTCTAGTATGGTCAGCACAATGCCCCATGCTGGACAGAGCTATAGTGTGGTCAGCACAATGCCCCATGCTGGACAGGGCTCTAGTATGGTCAGCACAATGCCCCATGCTGGACAGGGCTCTAGTGTGGTCAGCACAATGCCCCATGCTGGACAGGGCTCTAGTATGGTCGGCACAATGCCCCATGCTGGACAGGGCTCTAGATTGGTCAGCACAATGCCCCATGCTGGACAGGGCTCTAGTATGGTCAGCACAATGCCCCATGCTGGACAATGCTCCAGTATGGTCAGCACAATGCCCCATGCTGGACAGGGCTCTAGTGTGGTCAGCACAGTGCCCCTTGCTGGACAGGGCTCTAGTATGGTCAGCACAATGCCCCATGCTGGACAGGGCTCTAGTATTATCAGCACAATGCCCCATGCTGGACAGAGCTCTAGTGTGGTCAGCACAATGCCCCATGCTGGACAGAGCTCTAGTATGGTTAGCACAATGCCCCATGCTGGACAGGGCTCTAGTATGGTCAGCACAATGCCCCATGCTGGACAGGGCTCTAGTATGGTCAGCACAGTGCCCCATGCTGGACAGGGCTAGAGTATGGTCAGCACAGTGCCCCATGCTGGGCAGAGCTCTAGTATGGTCAGCACAATGCCCCATGCTGGACAGAGCTCTAGTATGGTCAGCACAATGCCCCATGCTGGACAGAGCTCTAGTATGGTCAGCACAATGCCCCATGCTGGACAGAGCTCTAGTATGGTCAGCACAATGCCCCATGCTGGACAGAGCTCTAGTATGGTCAGCACAGTGCCCCATGCTGGACAGAGCTCTCGTATTATCAGCACAATGCCCCATGCTGGACAGGGCTCTAGTATGGTCAGCACAATGCCCCATGCTGGACAGAGCTCTAGTATTATCAGCACAATGCCCCATGCTGGACAGAGCTCTAGTATGGTCAGCACAGGGCCCCATGCTGGACAGGGCTCTAGTATGGTCAGCACAATGCCCCATGCTGGACAGAGCTCTAGTATGGTCAGCACAGTGCCCCATGCTGGACAGGGCTCTAGTATGGTCAGCACAATGCCCCATGCTGGACAGAGCTCTAGTATTATCAGCACAATGCCCCATGCTGGACAGAGCTCTAGTATGGTCAGCACAGTGCCCCATGCTGGACAGGGCTCTAGTATGGTCAGCACAATGCCCCATGCTGGACAGAGCTCTAGTATGGTCAGCACAGTGCCCCATGCTGGACAGGGCTCTAGTATGGTCAGCACAATGCCCCATGCTGGACAGGGCTCTAGTATGGTCAGCACAGTGCCCCATGCTGGACAGGGCTCTAGTATGGTCAGCACAATGCCCCATGCTGGACAGAGCTCTAGTATGGTCAGCACAATGCCCCATGCTGGACAGAGCTCTAGTATGGTCAGCACAATGCCCCATGCTGGACAGGGCTCTAGTATAGTCAGCACAATGCCCCATGCTGCACAGGGCTCTAGTATGGTCAGCACAATGCCCCATGCTGGACAGAGCTCTAGTATGGTCAGCACAGTGCCCCATGCTGGACAGAGCTCTAGTATGGTCAGCACAATGCCCCATGCTGGACAGGGCTCTAGTATAGTCAGCACAATGCCCCATGCTGCACAGGGCTCTAGTATGGTCAGCACAATGCCACTTGTTGGACAGAGCTCTAGTATTATCAGCACAATGCCCCATGCTGGACAGGGCTCTAGTGTGTTCAGCACAGTGCCCCATGCTGGACAGGGCTCTAGTATGGTCAGCACAGTGCCCCATGCTGGACAGAGCTCTAGTATAGTCAGCACAATGCCCCATGCTGCACAGGGCTCTAGTATGGTCAGCACAATGCCCCATGCTGGACAGAGCTCTAGTATGGTCAGCACAGTGCCCCATGCTGGACAGAGCTCTAGTATGGTCAGCACAATGCCCCATGCTGGACAGGGTTCTTGTATGGTCAGCACAATGCCCCATGCTGGACAGAGCTCTAGTATAGTCAGCACAATGCCCCATGCTGGACAGGGCTCCAGTATGGTCAGCACAGTGCCCAATGCTGGACAGAGCTCTAGTATGGTCAGCACAATGCCCCATGCTGGACAGGGCTCTAGTATGGTCAGCACAGTGCCCCATGCTGGACAGAGCTCTAGTATGGTCAGCACAATGCCCCATGCTGGCCAGGGCTCTAGTATGGTCAGCACAATGCCCCATGCTGGACAGGGCTCTAGTGTGGTCAGCACAATGCCCCATGCTGGACAGAGCTCTAGTATTATCAGCACAGTGCCCCATGCTGGACAGGGCTCTAGTATTATCAGCACAGTGCCCCATGCTGGACAGGGCTCTAGTATTATCAGCACAATGCCCCATGCTGGACAGGGCTCTAGTATTATCAGCACAGTGCCCCATGCTGGACAGAGCTACAGTATGGTCAGCACAATGCCCCATGCTGGACAGAGCTATAGTATGGTCAGCACAGTGCCCCATGCTGGACAGGGCTCTAGTATGGTCAGCACAATGCCCCATGCTGGACAGAGCTCTAGTATGGTCAGCACAATGCCCCATGCTGGACAAAACTCTAATATGGTCAGCACAGTGCCCCATGCTGGACAGGGCTCTAGTATGGTCAGCACAATGCCCCATGCTGGACATGGCTCTAGTATGGTCAGCACAATGCCCCATGCTGGACAGAGCTCTAGTATTATCAGCACAATGCCCCATGCTGGACAGAGCTCTAGTATGGTCAGCACAATGCCCCATGCTGGACAATGCTCCAGTATGGTCAGCACAGTGCCCATGCTGGACAGGGCTCTAGTGTGGTCAGCACAATGCCCCATGCTGGACAGAGCTCTAGTATTATCAGCACAATGCCCCATGCTGGACAGAGCTATAGTATGGTCAGCACAATGCCCCATGCTGGACAGAGCTATAGTATGGTCAGCACAGTGCCCCATGCTGGACAGGGCTCTAGTATGGTCAGCACAATGCCCCATGCTGGACAGGGCTCTAGTGTGGTCAGCACAATGCCCCATGCTGCACAGGGCTCTAGTATGGTCAGCACAATGCCCCATGCTGGACAGAGCTCTAGTATGGTCAGCACAGTGCCCCATGCTGGACAGAGCTCTCGTATTATCAGCACAATGCCCCATGCTAGACAGGGCTCTAGTATGGTTAGCACAATGCCCCATGCTGGACAGAGCTCTAGTATGGTCAGCACAATGCCCCATGCTGGACAGAGCTCCAGTATGGTCAGCACAATGCCCCATGCTGGACAGAACTCTAATATGGTCAGCACAATGCCCCATGCTGGACAGAGCTCCAGTATGGTCAGCACAATGCCCCATGCTGGACAGGGCTCTAGTGTGGTCAGCACAATGCCCCATGCTGGACAGAGCTCTAGTATGGTCAGCACAATGCCCCATGCTGGACAGAGCTCTAGTATGGTCAGCACAATGCCCCATGCTGGACAGAGCTCTAGTATTATCAGCACAATGCCCCATGCTGCACAGGGCTCTAGTATGGTCAGCACAATGCCCCATGCTTCACAGGGCTCTAGTATGGTCAGCACAATGCCCCATGCTGGACAATGCTCCAGTATGGTCAGCACAATGCCCCATGCTGGACAGGGCTCTAGTGTGGTCAGCACAATGCCCCATGCTGGACAGAGCTCTAGTATTATCAGCACAGTGCCCCATGCTGGACAGGGCTCTAGTATTATCAGCACAGTGCCCCATGCTGGACAGGGCTCTAGTATTATCAGCACAATGCCCCATGCTGGACAGGGCTCGAGTATTATCAGCACAGTGCCCCATGCTGGACAGAGCTATCGTATGGTCAGCACAATGCCCCATGCTGGACAGAGCTATAGTATGGTCAGCACAGTGCCCCATGCTGGACAGGGCTCTAGTATGGTCAGCACAATGCCCCATGCTGGACAGAGCTCTAGTATGGTCAGCACAATGCCCCATGCTGGACAAAACTCTAATATGGTCAGCACAGTGCCCCATGCTGGACAGGGCTCTAGTATGGTCAGCACAATGCCCCATGCTGGACAGGGCTCTAGTATGGTCAGCACAATGCCCCATGCTGGACAGAGCTCTAGTATTATCAGCACAATGCCCCATGCTGGACAGAGCTCTAGTATGGTCAGCACAATGCCCCAAGCTGGACAAAACTCTAATATGGTCAGCACAATGCCCCATGCTGGACAGAGCTCTGGTATGGTCAGCACAATGCCCCATGCTGGACAATGCTCCAGTATGGTCAGCACAGTGCCCCATGCTGGACAGGGCTCTAGTGTGTTCAGCACAGTGCCCCAATGCTGGACAGAGCTCTAGTATGGTCAGCACAGTGCCCCATGCTGGACAGAGCTCTAGTGTGTTCAGTACAGTGCCCCATGCTGGACAGAGCTCTAGTATGGTCAGCACAATGCCACATGCTGGACAGGGCTCTAGTGTGTTCAGCACAGTGCCCCATGCTGGACAGAGCTCTAGTATGGTCAGCACAGTGCCCCATGCTGGACAGGGCTCTAGTGTGTTCAGCACAGTGCCCCATGCTGGACAGAGCTCTAGTATGGTCAGCACAGTGCCCCATGCTGGACAGGGCTCTAGTGTGTTCAGCACAATGCCCCATGCTGGACAGAGCTCTAGTATGGTCAGCACAGTGCCCCATGCTGGACAGAGCTCTAGTATTATCAGCACAATGCCCCATGCTGGACAGAGCTCTAGTATGGTCAGCACAATGCCCCATGCGGGACAGAGCTCCAGTATGGTCAGCACAGTGCCCCATGCGGGACAGGGCTCTAGTATGGTCAGCACAGTGCCCCATGCTGGACAGAGCTCTAGTATTATCAGCACAATGCCCCATGCTGGACAGGGCTCTAGTATGGTCAGCACAATGCCCCATGCTGGACAGGGCTCTAGTATGGTCAGCACAGTGCCCCATGCTGGACAGGGCTCCAGTATGGTCAGCACAATGCCCCATGCTGGACAGAGCTCTAGTATTATCAGCACAATGCCCCATGCTGGACAGGGCTCTAGTGTGGTCAGCACAGTGCCCCATGCTGGACAGAGCTCTAGTATGGTCAGCACAATGCCCCATGCTGGACAGAGCTCTAGTATGGTCAGCACAATGCCCCATGCTGGACAGAGCTCTAGTATGGTCAGCACAATGCCCCATGCTGGACAATGCTCCAGTATGGTCAGCACAATGCCCCATGCTGGACAGGGCTCTAGTGTGGTCAGCACAGTGCCCCATGCTGGACAGGGCTCTAGTATGGTCAGCACTGTGCCCCATGCTGGACAGAGCTCTAGTATTATCAGCACAATGCCCCATGCTGGACAGAGCTCTAGTATGGTCAGCACAATGCCCCATGCTGGACAAAACTCTAATATGGTCAGCACAGTGCCCCATGCTGGACAGGGCTCTAGTATGGTCAGCACAATGCCCCATGCTGGACAGGGCTCTAGTATGGTCAGCACAATGCCCCATGCTGGACAGAGCTCTAGTATTATCAGCACAATGCCCCATGCTGGACAGAGCTCTAGTATGGTCAGCACAATGCCCCATGCTGGACAGAGGTCTAGTATGGTCAGCACAATGCCCCAAGCTGGACAAAACTCTAATATGGTCAGCACAATGCCCCATGCTGGACAGAGCTCTGGTATGGTCAGCACAATGCCCCATGCTGGACAATGCTCCAGTATGGTCAGCACAGTGCCCATGCTGGACAGGGCTCTAGTGTGGTCAGCACAATGCCCCATGCTGGACAGAGCTCTAGTATTATCAGCACAATGCCCCATGCTGGACAGGGCTCTAGTATGGTCAGCACAGTGCCCCATGCTGGACAGAGCTCTAGTATTATCAGCACAATGCCCCAAGCTGGACAGAGCTCTAGTATGGTCAGCACAATGCCCCATGCGGGACAGAGCTCTAGTATGGTCAGCACAGTGCCCCATGCTGGACAGGGCTCCAGTATGGTCAGCACAATGCCCCATGCTGGACAGGGCTCTAGTGTGGTCAGCAAGGTGCCCCATGCTGGACAGAGCTCTAGTATGGTCAGCACAATGCCCCATGCTGGACAGAGCTCTAGTATGGTCAGCACAATGCCCCATGCTGGACAGAGCTCTAGTATGGTCAGCACAATGCCCCATGCTGGACAATGCTCCAGTATGGTCAGCACAATGCCCCATGCTGGACAGGGCTCTAGTGTGGTCAGCACAGTGCCCCATGCTGGACAGGGCTCTAGTATGGTCAGCACAGTGCCCCATGCTGGACAGAGCTCTAGTATTATCAGCACAATGCCGCATGCTGGACAGAGCTCTAGTATGGTCAGCACAATGCCCCATGCTGGACAGGGCTCTAGTATGGTCAGCACAATGCCCCATGCTGGACAGAGCTCTAGTATGGTCAGCACAATGCCCCATGCTGGACAGGGCTCTAGTGTGGTCAGCACAGTGCCCATGCTGGACAGAGCTCTAGTATTATCAGCACAATGCCCCATGCTGGACAGAGCTCTAGTATGGTCAGCACAATGCCCCATGCTGGACAGAGCTCTAGTATGGTCAGCACAATGCCCCATGCTGGACAGGGCTCTAGTATGGTCAGCACAATGCCCCATGCTGGACAGACCTCTAGTATGGTCAGCAATATGCTCCATGCTGGACAGGGCTCTAGTGTGGTCAGCACAGTGCCCCATGCTGGACAGGGCTCTAGTATGGTCAGCACATTGCCCCATGCTGGACAGAGCTCTAGTATGGTCAGCACAATGCCCCATGCTGGACAGAGCTATAGTATGGTCAGCACAGTGCCCCATGCTGGACAGGGCTCTAGTATGGTCAGCACAATGCCCCATGCTGGACAGAGCTATAGTATGGTCAGCACAATGCCCCATGCGGGACAGAGCTCTAGTGTGGTCAGCACAATGCCCCATGCTGGACAGGGCTCTAGTGTGGTCAGCACAATGCCCCATGCTGGACAGGGCTCTAGTATGGTCGGCACAATGCCCCATGCTGGACAGGGCTCTAGATTGGTCAGCACAATGCCCCATGCTGGACAGGGCTCTAGTATGGTCAGCACAATGCCCCATGCTGGACAATGCTCCAGTATGGTCAGCACAATGCCCCAGGCTGGACAGGGCTCTAGTGTGGTCAGCACAGTGCCCCTTGCTGGACAGGGCTCTAGTATGGTCAGCACAATGCCCCATGCTGGACAGGGCTCTAGTATTATCAGCACAATGCCCCATGCTGGACAGAGCTCTAGTGTGGTCAGCACAATGCCCCATGCTGGACAGAGCTCTAGTATGGTTAGCACAATGCCCCATGCTGGACAGGGCTCTAGTATGGTCAGCACAATGCCCCATGCTGGACAGGGCTCTAGTATGGTCAGCACAGTGCCCCATGCTGGACAGGGCTCTAGTATGGTCAGCACAGTGCCCCATGCTGGGCAGAGCTCTAGTATGGTCAGCACAATGCCCCATGCTGGACAGAGCTCTAGTATGGTCAGCACAATGCCCCATGCTGGACAGAGCTCTAGTATGGTCAGCACAATGCCCCATGCTGGACAGAGCTCTAGTATGGTCAGCACAATGCCCCATGCTGGACAGAGCTCTAGTATGGTCAGCACAGTGCCCCATGCTGGACAGAGCTCTCGTATTATCAGCACAATGCCCCATGCTAGACAGGGCTCTAGTATGGTCAGCACAATGCCCCATGCTGGACAGAGCTCTAGTATTATCAGCACAATGCCCCATGCTGGACAGAGCTCTAGTATGGTCAGCACAGTGCCCCATGCTGGACAGGGCTCTAGTATGGTCAGCACAATGCCCCATGCTGGACAGAGCTCTAGTATGGTCAGCACAGTGCCCCATGCTGGACAGGGCTCTAGTATGGTCAGCACAGTGCCCCATGCTGGACAGGGCTCTAGAGTGGTCAGCATAGTGCCCCATGCTGGACAGGGCTCTAGTATGGTCAGCACAATGCCCCAAGCTGGACAGAGCTCTAGTATGGTCAGCACAATGCCCCATGCTGGACAGGGCTCTAGTATGGTCAGCACAGTGCCCCATGCTGGACAGGGCTCCAGTATGGTCAGCACAATGCCCCATGCTGGACAGAGCTCTAGTATGGTCAGCACAGTGCCCCATGCTGGACAGGGCTCTAGTATGGTCAGCACAATGCCCCATGCTGGACAGAGCTCTAGTATGGTCAGCACAATGCCCCATGCTGCACAGGGCTCTAGTATGGTCAGCACAATGCCCCATGCTGGACAGAGCTCTAGTATGGTCAGCACAATGCCCCATGCTGCACAGGGCTCTAGTATGGTCAGCACAGTGCCCCATGCTGGACAGGGCTCTAGTATGGTCAGCACAATGCCCCATGCTGGACAGAGCTCTAGTATGGTCAGCACAATGCCCCATGCTGGACAGGGCTCTAGTATAGTCAGCACAATGCCCCATGCTGCACAGGGCTCTAGTATGGTCAGCACAATGCCCCATGCTGGACAGAGCTCTAGTATGGTCAGCACAGTGCCCCATGCTGGACAGAGCTCTAGTATGGTCAGCACAATGCCCCATGCTGGACAGGGCTCTAGTATAGTCAGCACAATGCCCCATGCTGCACAGGGCTCTAGTATGGTCAGCACAATGCCCCTTGTTGGACAGAGCTCTAGTATTATCAGCACAATGCCCCATGCTGGACAGGGCTCTAGTGTGGTCAGCACAGTGCCCCATGCTGGACAGGGCTCTAGTGTGGTCAGCACAATGCCCCATGCTGGACAGGGCTCTAGTATGGTCAGCGCAGTGCCCCATGCTGGACAGAGCTCTAGTATAGTCAGCACAATGCCCCATGCTGCACAGGGCTCTAGTATGGTCAGCACAATGCCCCATGCTGGACAGAGCTCTAGTATGGTCAGCACAGTGCCCCATGCTGGACAGAGCTCTAGTATGGTCAGCACAATGCCCCATGCTGGACAGGGTTCTTGTATGGTCAGCACAATGCCCCATGCTGGACAGAGCTCTAGTATAGTCAGCACAATGCCCCATGCTGGACAGGGCTCCAGTATGGTCAGCACAGTGCCCAATGCTGGACAGAGCTCTAGTATGGTCAGCACAATGCCCCATGCTGGACAGGGCTCTAGTATGGTCAGCACAGTGCCCCATGCTGGACAGAGCTCTAGTATGGTCAGCACAATGCCCCATGCTGGACAGGGCTCTAGTATGGTCAGCACAATGCCCCATGCTGGACAGGGCTCTAGTGTGGTCAGCACAATGCCCCATGCTGCACAGGGCTCTAGTATGGTCAGCACAATGCCCCATGCTGGACAGAGCTCTAGTGTGGTCAGCACAATGCCCCATGCTGGACAGGGCTCTAGTGTGGTCAGCACAATGCCCCATGCTGGACAGGGCTCTAGAGTGGTCAGCACAGTGCCCCATGCTCGACAGGGCTCTAGTATGGTCAGCACAATGCCCCATGCTGGACAGGGCTCTCGTATGGTCAGCACAATGCCCCATGCTGGACAGGGCTCTAGTGTGGTCAGCACAATGCCCCATGCTGGACAGGGCTCTAGAGTGGTCAGCACAGTGCCCCATGCTCGACAGGGCTCTAGTATGGTCAGCACAATGCCCCATGCTGGACAGGGTTCTTGTATGGTCAGCACAATGCCCCATGCTGGACAGAGCTCTAGTATAGTCAGCACAATGCCCCATGCTGGACAGGGCTCCAGTATGGTCAGCACAGTGCCCAATGCTGGACAGAGCTCTAGTATGGTCAGCACAATGCCCCATGCTGGACAGGGCTCTAGTATGGTCAGCACAGTGCCCCATGCTGGACAGAGCTCTAGTATGGTCAGCACAATGCCCCATGCTGGACAGGGCTCTAGTATGGTCAGCACAATGCCCCATGCTGGACAGGGCTCTAGTGTGGTCAGCACAATGCCCCATGCTGCACAGGGCTCTAGTATGGTCAGCACAATGCCCCATGCTGGACAGAGCTCTAGTGTGGTCAGCACAATGCCCCATGCTGGACAGGGCTCTAGTGTGGTCAGCACAATGCCCCATGCTGGACAGGGCTCTAGAGTGGTCAGCACAGTGCCCCATGCTCGACAGGGCTCTAGTATGGTCAGCACAATGCCCCATGCTGGACAGGGCTCTCGTATGGTCAGCACAATGCCCCATGCTGGACAGGGCTCTAGTGTGGTCAGCACAATGCCCCATGCTGGACAGGGCTCTAGAGTGGTCAGCACAGTGCCCCATGCTCGACAGGGCTCTAGTATGGTCAGCACAATGCCCCATGCTGGACAGGGCTCTAGTATTATCAGCACAATGCCCCATGCTGGACAGGGCTCTAGTATGGTCAGCACAATGCCCCATGCTGGACATTGCTCTAGTATTATCAGCACAATGCCCCATGCTGGACAGGGCTCTAGTATGGTCAGCACAATGCCCCATGCTGGACAGGGCTCCAGCATGGTTAGCACAATGCCCCATGCTGGACAGGGCCCGAGTATGGTCAGCACAATACCCCATGCTGGACAGGGCTCCAGCATGGTTAGCACAATGCCCCATGCTGGACAGGGCCCGAGTATGGTCAGCACAATGCCCCATGCTGGACAGAGCTCTCGTATGGTCAGCACAATGCCCCATGCTGGACAGAGCTCTAGTATGGTCAGCACAATGCCCCATGCTGGACAGAGCTCTAGTATGGTCAGCACAATGCCCCATGCTGGACAGAGCTCTAGTATGGTCAGCACAATGCCCCATGCTGGACAGGGCTCTAGTGTGGTCAGCATAATGCCCCATGCTGGACAGGGCACTAGTGTGGTCAGCACAGTGCCCCATGCTGGACAGGGCTCTTGTATGGTCAGCAAAGTGCCACATGCTGGACAGGGCTCTAGTATGGTCAGCACAATGCCCCAAACTGGACATGGCTCTTGTATGGTCAGCACAATGCCCCATGCTGGACAGGGCTCCAGTATGGTCAGCACAGTGCCTCATGCTGGTCAGGGCTCTAGTATGGTCAGCACAATGCCCCATGCTGGACAGGGCTCTAGTATGGTCAGCACAGTGCCCCATGCAGGACAGGGCTCTAGTGTGGTCAGCACAATGCCCCATGCTGGACAGGGCTCTTGTAT